>NC_043753.1:4376402-4586402 GCF_902148845.1 Salarias fasciatus
GCCGACACTCCTTCTCCAGACTTGTTGAAGCGACGTTTGGCTTTAAAAACAGAGCTGGACCTGATTACAACCAACCAGGCAGAACGTCTCTCACTACACTCTCCTTCTAGATATTATGAATGTGGGGAAAATCCTGGAAGGTTATCAGCTCACCTGTTATGTCGCCAAGCAGCCTCACGATCAATACCTCACATTAAAGACGGGTCGGGAGTGTTGGTAGAGGAACCAGCCCTTATTGATTCAGGATTCTCATCCTTTCATCAGTGGCTGTATAGTTCTGAGCTTCCTTCAGATTTGACTGATATTCATGCATTTTTGCAGACCCAGAATTTCCAGTTTTAAACATGGAGACAATTAATCAGTGAGATTCTCCACTGACTGTTCAGGAACTTAAACTGACTCCACAAAACACACTGAATCATCAGGATCTGGGACCAGATGGGTTCCCAGAGGAATTTTTTTCAGGCATTTTGCCACCAACTGGTTCCCAGACTGGATTCTGTTCATGTTGAATCTCTGTCAAATGACTTTCTTCCTCTGACATTGAGACAAGCATCAGTCAGTGTTCAGTCCTGTCCCTCGTCCTCCAGGCCTCATGAACTGGATCAGTCTTGGTCAACCCCTCTGGCTTTACTGGAAACCTGCTGCTCATTTCCACATGAAAGATTTGGTTTCAGTTTAGAAAGCAGTTTACATTTAGATCTTCCACCATATCAGCTCCACTGCTGGGAAATCATGTGTTTCAACCTGAGTTTACTGATCCCACCTTCACCTCATGGATCAATAAAGGACTGAAATGTTTTAGGGATCTTTATAAAGATGGGATTTTCTCTTCTTTTGTTGATTTGGCCACTGAGTTCAACCTCCCATCTCTTTAGGTTTCTCCAGGTGAGGAACTGGGTAAAAGCCTGATTTCCTCATTTTCCAAAACTCCCACCTGAGCAGATGAGGAGGAACCTCCACAATTCAATCCCCTGCAAAGATCTTTCATTTAAACATGTATAGAATCATTCAGTCATATGATGGTTATTGAACTACCAGAACAAAGGAGGCTGGCAGTGTGAGATGGGTTTGGTCTTTGAGGAACGATGGAGGGAATCTGCTCGGAGTGTTTTTTTATCAAACATCTATCTGTGCTCCTCTGACATTGATACAACTGAAGGTTGTGTTTAGATGTCTTTATTCCAAAACTGGCTTTGCTCAGATGTCTCCTAACAAAGTCGACGTCTGTGACAGATGTTCTGGTTCACCCTGTAACCTCACTCACATGTTTTTCTCCTGCCAGACTCTTGTGAATTTTTGGCCGTCTTACTTTGACATCATGTCTCAGATACTTTCAGAACAACTGACATTTCTCCTCATATGGCTGTCTTTGGGTTTCCTGAAGAACATTCTCACTTCTCATCTGAGCAGTTCAAGGTTTTGGCGTTCACTTCTCTGACAGCGAGACGCCATCTCCTCCTTCACTGGAAATCCCAAAATGCTCCATCCAATACACTTTGGACCAACAAAGTGATTTTTTTTTTTTTTTTTTTAAAGTTGAAAAAATGAGAATCTCCAGGCAGGGCGAGCTGAAAAATTGTAACAAGAAATGGCAACTATTCATTGACTTTATACTAATATTTCGGTTTCATTCCCCCACACTCCTGAAATTATTCATTATTGTATGTTATTTTACAGATTTTCTTACGAGGGCCATGTCTGACACTTTGTTTTGCACATTTTTTGTTTGTGTTTTATTTTATTCATCTTTAATTTGCTCAATATATGAAATTTGAAAAAAGGATGTGTCCAGATGTGATTTCTTGTAAGTGCCAGAATGTTTTTGTGAACTTACTAACTAAAATAGATGAAACAAATTTTTTTTGACTGATCTGATCAGCTTCTGATCTGATCAACACAACTTTCACACAACACAAACTCAAACATGAAGTCTGACCACAGAGTCTCCAGACTGCAGAGTGGACTCTCCAGAAAACCACACAGCTGCTCAACTCCTGAATCCTGCAGTTTGTTCCAACTCAGGTCCAGATATTTCAGATGTTTCAGGAGGGAGGGGTTGGACTTCAGAGCTGAGGCCAGAGAAGAACAGCTGATCTCTGACAAACTGCAGCTCCACAACCTGAATAAAGACAGAAAGAAGTGAGATTAGAGGACAAAGTCTGATGCTGAAGTTATTGAGAGCTGAAGAAGGTTCAGACTGGAAGAGTTTAGAAATGTAAAGTCCAAACAGCTGAAGCCTCCAGGAGGAGAAGAGCTCTCATCAACATGCTGATCACTAACATGCTGCAGAGCTCAGTCCACTCTCTGTCCCTCCAACATCTGGAATCCTCCTAAACTCCTCTCAGTCATTTGACTTCAACAGATTCTAACTTCAGACAGTGAACTGACCACAGAGTCTCCAGGTTACAGTTTGGACTCTCCAGTCCAGAACACAGAATCTTCACTGATGAATCCTGCAACTTGTTTACACTCAGGTCCAGCTGTTTCAGATGGGAGGGGTCAGACTTCAGAGCTGAGGAGATCACTTCACAGTGAGAATCACAGAGTCCACACTCAGAAAGACTGTAATGAGACACAGAGAGGACAGGACGTTATGAGAGAGGACACTTTGTTGGACTGTTTGACATCAGAGCTTCAGATCTTCTTCTCTGGTTTGACTTTGGCTTCATGTGGACATGAAGGAGAGAACATGGAGTTCTGGAGTCATGGAGCAGTGAAGACTGACGGGCCGCAGGTGGAGTACCCTGGTCCTAGGGGAACACTATCCTGCATGTTTTGGATGTTTCCCTCTTCCAACACACCTGATTCAAATGATCAGGATTGTTATCAGGGCTCTGCAGAGTTTGATGACAGGCTGGTCATGTGAATCAGCAAAACATTCAAAACATGCAGGATCGTGTTCCCCGAGGACCAGGTTTGGGAAACCCTGGAGTAGAGGTTAGTGCCTCAGAGCAGGAAGGTTGTGGGTTTGAATCTAATACTGTGTGTGTGTGTGTGTGTGTGTGTGTGTGTGTGTGTGTGTGTGTGTGTGTGTGTTATTCTGACTGAAGTGGTCTTTGTTCACATTTCTCTGGTTTAAAAATGTTCAAATCAAAAGTCTTCAATCAAGATAATCATCTGTGGTCATTTTCTGGATTCCTCTAATAATCAGACCTCATGAAGAGATATAAACCGTCACTGAGCTCTGATCTTCATCACAAGTATGATCAGTGCATCCAGAGCCTGACACACAGTGCTGAGCCACGTTTCTTCAGGACAGATCATTGACAGGACTTGACAGGAACATTTTCAGCTCCTTGCTGACTTGAACTTGGCAGAAGTGAAGTTTAGAGCCAATGCTTTGGTTGAATATTGCCCCGAAAAATTAAATTTCCTTCAACCTCTGCACTTTTACATCCTCTATTATAACTTGAATGTCCTTGTTCCGTTTACAGTAACCAAATAAAATGAAATTTGTTTCATTTAATGATAGTGTGGTGCCGGAGACAGGTAGTCGTAGGCAGACTAATTTGTTCAACTGAACTTCTTTATTCATCACACACAGAAAAACAGAACCTTCGGTGCGGCGCTATATATGTACCCTCAAAACCCCGCCCCTCAGTTTATATGGTGGATTCTGTCCATGTGATCACCACACAAGCCCCCCCAGAATTCACCCATACATGAAGTCCGGCCGATGAAGGGGGAAAATGGGACGCCCCAGGCGATTCCTGGGAACTTGGCGCAGGGGCGGGGGGGGGGGGGGGGGGGGGGGGGGGGGGGGGGGGGGCTGCACCCTCCACGGGCCCAGGTGACAAGGGAGGGGAACCCAGGGGAACCAGAGGACGCACAGCTGGGGGGCGGCCTTGACGCGGTGTCTGGGCCAACAATGGGAGAGAGTCCAAGTCCAGGTGAGTAGGCTTCAACCTGTCAATCGAAACCCGCTCCGCATGGCCACCCATGTCAACAACCAGGTGCTTGTCCCTGTGCTCCAGGACATGAATGGGACTGTCATAGGGAGGTTGAAGGGGTCCGCGGTGAGCGTCGTGGCGGACGAAAACATACGGGGCGGTACCCAGGTCCGCTGGAATCCACGATGCCAGATTGTCGTGCAGGTTGGGAGGAAGGGGAGCAAAGATGCCAACACCAGCCTGGAAGCCGCCACGCCACTCGCGGGGTGACCAAGGAGCCGTGGGATGAGGGAGAAAGTCCACAGGAACCCTCAATGGCTGATCGTACACCAGTTCGGCCACAGAGGACTGCAGATCCTCTTTAGGCGCCGTCCTGAGCCCCAACAAGACCCAAGGGAGCTTGTCCACCCAGTTGCCGTCAGTCAGGGTGGCCCACAGGGGAGCCTTTATGGATCGGTGGAACCTCTCACAGAGGCTGTTGGCTTGGGGGTGGTAGGCGGCAGTGTGGTGAAGCTTAACGCCCAGACTCTCTGTGATGGCGTTCCACAGCTCCGACGTGAATTGAGTGCTACGGTCGGAGGACAGGTCGGCGGGGGTGCCAAAACGGGACAAAATGCGATGTCAGCGGTCGACGTAGAAACGAGGGGCATGGCCTTGGGCCACCGAGTGGTCCTGTCCACCATGATCAGAATGTAGGAGAACCCATGCGAAGGTGGAAGCGAACCCACTAAATCAACGTGAATGTGATCGAAGTGCCGTTCCGGAACCGGAAAAGTTTCCAGCGGAGCCTTTGTGTGACGGTGTATTTTAGCGCGTTGACAGTTCACGCAGTTGTCAGCCCAGTACCTCACGTCGCGTTTGAGGCCCCGCCACACGAACTTCGAGGACACGAGGCGGACAGAGGCTTTCCTGCCAGGATGTGAGAGGTTGTGTAAAGCCTCGAAAACCGCGCGCCTCCGAAATGTACGCGAGCTGTCGCTGTTGACGCACTGACCATGGCTCTGACACTTTAGCCATCATGAACGTTAGCGGCTTGTGATCCAAGAACACAGTAAATTCGCAGCCCTCCAGCGAAAACCTGAAATGACGCACCACCAACCACAACGCAAGTAATTTGCGGTCAAACGTGCTGTACTTGCGCTCTCTGACTGTGAGTTGCCGGCTGAAGAAAGCAAGTGGCTGCCAGGAACTGTTCCATAACAGCACCGATGGCGTAATCAGACGCTTTTGTGGTGACAGCGACGGGCACGGTTGGTAACGGGTATGCCAGAAGTGCAGCCTGCGCCAACGCAGACTTGGCGGACGCAAACGCCGATTTACACTCCGTGGACCAGTCGATGGTCTGGTTTGGGGTGGTGCCCTTAAGAGCCTTGTAGAGCGGGCGTAAGATGTGGGCCGTGCGCAGAATGAAACGGTGGTAAAACGTCACCATAACGATGAACTCCCTGGGTGCGCGAGTGAAGTGGGGACGCGGAAAAGCCGCGACAGCCTCCACTTTGGACATGAGGGGAGTCTGCAGTGATACGATGGCCGAGGAAATCAATTTCAGCACAGCCGAAAATGCACTTCGCGGAATTAACGATCAACCTGTGCTCGCTGAGCCTCTAAAAAAGCGCCCGTAAATAGGAGAAGTGCTCTGATTTGGAAGCGCTGGCAATGAGGTTGTCGTCCAGGTAGACAAAAATGAATGGCATGTCACGGAGGATCGAATCCATCAGGCGCTGGAACGACTGAGCTGCGTTTTTCAATCCGAACGGCATGCGCAGGTACTCAAACAGACCGAACGGGGTGATAACAGGCAGTTTTACGGACATTTGCGGGATGAACCGGCACCTGATGATAACCGCGCACTTGGTTGACTTTGGAGACGACTCGCTTACCAGCCAACCAGGGACCGGGTAGCGGTCGGGCTGCGTTTTGTCGTTGAGGTGGCGATAGTCACTGCACGGCCGCCACCCCCCTCTGGGCTTGGAAACGATGTGAAGAGGCGCCGCCCACAGGCTGTCAGAACGGCAAATAATCTCCAGATTCTCCATGTGTTCAAACTCAGCCTTGGCCGCTGCGAGTTTGTCTGGGTTGAGGCGGCGAGCTTTGGAGTAGGCGGGGGGGCCCTCGGTAACGATGAGATGCTCCATGCCGTGCTTCACCGCAGGGGTGGAGAAGGTTGGAGAAGTCAGCAGTGCAAAGTTGTGCAGGAGGCAGAGATATTCGTCACCCTCCGCCAACGAAGCAGCTGGTCCGCCATATGAGGCGCTCCCCTGAGAGCAAGGAAGAGATGAAAAGGTCAAGGCGTCCAGCAACAGGCAGTTCTCAAGCTTAAGCTTAGGCCGTGTGCACAGAGAAAGTCCGCTCCAAGCAGGGGAAAGGTGACGTCAGCGGTCACGAATGACCAGGAGAACCACTGGCCCGCAAAACACAGATCCAACTGCTGTGTGCTGTACGTGCAGATGAGGCTGCCGCTAGCAGAGGCTAACGGCAGGCCGGTCCCGCCTGCAGCTCTGTCGGACCTGGAAGTAGGAACCATGCTCTTCTGCGTGCCGGTGTCTCAGAGGAATCTGCGACCAGAGACGGTGTCTTTGATGAAGAGCAGCTTTTCCGGGTCACCGACGCTCGCGGCTACCAACGAGTGCAGGCCCCTGGCATTCCCTGACGGCTTGAAGCAGCAGGGTGGACGGCATTTCTTTGCTCTGTCCCCAAAACGTGCGTGGTAGTAGCACTGTCTAACTTTCTCCTGCGGCCGTGGCTGCGCGCCGTCCGTCCAGGACTGCGTCTTCCTCGCAGGGTCGGCAAGGCTGAATGCCGCAGCTGGCGCATCGTGGGAGGGGCAATGTACGAGGAAAAAGCGGTCTGCCTCCGCGGCCAGCAGGCGGGGGTCGGCGATTGTGGTGTTGGCCAGGGCGGTCTGCACGCGGATGGTAATTGGTGGAGAAAAAGCTCCATGAAGAGGAAGTTTGGACGCTCCTCCGCTAGCAGGTTTAGCATCTCCTCCATGAGCTGAGACGGCTTTCCGTCGCCGAGGCCCTGTAGGTCCAGCAGCCGGCGTGCCCTCTCCTTCTTGAACAGCTCGAAAGTCTTTAGGAGGTGGGCTTTGAGCTTGGTGTACTTGCCATGCATGGCGGGGTTGGAGGCGAAACCCACCAGCCTGACCAATGTAGCGCTGCACAGGGAGGCAACCACGCGGTAATACTTCCGCGTGTCGTTGAGCAAACCCCGGCAGGCAAAGTGTGCCTCCGCGTGGGTGAACCATGCCTTGACGTTGTTTTCCCAAAACCCCAGCAATCTCACAAAAGCATCGTTGTTAGCATCCATTGTCGGAACGGCCTTGGAAACCTCAGCGAGGCGATGCGCGTCGGGGTCACCAGTGTGGTGCCAGAGACAGGGAGTCGGGGGCGGAGTAATCTGTTCAACTGAACTTCTTTATTCATCACACATAGAAAAACACAACCTTCGGTGCGGCGCTATATATGTACCCTCAAAACCCCGCCCCTCAGTTTGTATGGTGGATTCTGTCCACGTGATCACCACAATAGTTTATTTGTATCAAACCATTTTTTCAATTCATCTAATTCTGACATTTCCTTTGCGAGTTGTTCCAAGTTCTCCTCTGTTCAAAATATATTTGTGTCCTCAGCAAAGAAATCAAAATGAAGTGTTGTGGAGATCTTGAAGATGTCATTTATATATATTAGAACCTGGTGATCCATAAATGCAGCTCACTATCACATTATTTTTCTTTTCCATATAGATTTCAACTGTTGTCCTTTCACACACTTCCTTGCTGTTGTGATTTTTCGCGACACTTTATGCGTTAGTTTTAATTTTGTGTCCACATAAATGGCTTCTCCTCCACTAGGCTTCCCCTCTCAGTTCAAGTAGTTGTTCAGTAGTTAATCCTGGTTCATTCATTTCTTTGACAGATGTGAGAACGAGATTTGTCAACTGTATTTTTAAATTTTTTCCAGGGGATATAAAGTGTTTGTGGTATCTATGGCAAGATATAATAGAGCCAATATCTTTGAAAAACATTGTTATCAAAGCCATGAAACAAAATCAGTCTGCAAACACGATCCAAATCCAGAAATAATTTTTAATGTATAGAAGAAGAGGCATTTCTCCATTGAACATTGTTGTCACGGGTGCGAGGTGGAAGGACCCACGCGCTCAGGAGGTCAGGAAACAAGGAACTCAGGAGGGCAGGAAACCAGGAAACCAGGAGGGCAGAAAACCAGAAAGCTCAAAAAACACAGCAGGTGCAGGCCAGGACACGCAAACACACGGACAGACCCACAAGGAGCCAAACAGACACACCAGGAAATGGGGCTTATTAAAGAGGGCAGGACAGGTGCAGCACATTAGGGAGTTAACGAGACAGACCAGACAGGAGAACAAGAGGGCAGACAAACAAAACAGGACCGGAGCGCCCCCACATGGGTGCAGGGGCACAGGGCGTGACAATTGTGAGGAAGCTGGAAGCCTGACCTCGCTGATCAGGGGTCTTGCCTATAAAACTCTGCAGGAAAATCTGACAATAATCGTGCGTGGGAACGCAACGCAAACTTCGGTCTGCAAAAAAAGTTTGGGAGCCCAAAAAAAGTCCACAGCACAACTGTTCGCAATTTCCAAGTAATGGATCCCAATCCTGCGGAGAACGTGACGGTGGTCGATGCCACCCACAATCCCGCCCCAACTCTACCTATTATCTATTATCTATTTTAAATATTATTCCAAACGTAAAGAAATGAACAACAACGATAGAAAAACACTTTTTGATCAGCCAAACTAGCAAAAGTGGGCATACGAGGGGGTACCCAAAAAAAACCGGAATTTGGTCAGAAAACAATAATAATAAGGAGTTCCGACTTCTGGCCGTCAGATGTGCTGCAGGTAAGCCTCGTGCACATCTGTGAGAAATTTGAGCTCCGAGAGTGACACTGACGCCTGTCAGGCGCTATTTATAGCAACAGAGTGCAGAGGCGGTCTGCGATTTTTTCCAAAATGGCGACATTGACTGTGAAGCCAGAGCAGCGCGTAAACATTAAATTCTGCTTTTTGCTGGGAAAAAACTGCAGCAGAAACACTCACCTTGTTGCAGCAAGCCTACAAGGATGATGCTCTGGGGAAGAATCAGGTCCATGAGTGGTTCGGGTGGTTTAAAAAGGGCCAGATGTCCGCGCGTCAGGTGCGCTCAGCCGTGAAAACAATGCTGAGCTGCTTCTTCGCTGTCCAGGGTCTCGTCCACAGCGAGTCTGTCCCTCCAGGTCAGACTGTAAACCAGGACTACTACATGGAAGTCCTCAGACGGCTCCGTGAGGATGTGAGGAGGAAGCGGCCCGCGGAGTGGCGGAGTGGAGCCCGGTTGATCCACCACCACAGTGCGCCAGCGCACACGGCGCTGTGCGTCACGCAGTTATAGGGGGGGAAAAATAAATGACTCTCCTCTCCCATCCGCCTTATTCGCCAGAAGTAGCCTCGAGTGACTTTTTCTTGTTCCCCAAGTTGAAGAAGGAGCTGAAGGGACAGCGGTTTGCAGATGTGTTGGAGGTGACAGAAAAATCGCAGCCGGCACAAAACGGCACTTTTACGCGCGGGTCTGACGACGCATTCGTGAAGTGGGAGACACGGCTGGAGCGCTGCATTAATGCGGATGGAGATTATTTTGAAGGCGACGGTGGTGTTTTATTTTGAAATGTAATAAATAAAAAGTTATAATCAAATTCCGGTTTTTTTTGGGTACACCCTCGTAATCATGGCATTAGGGCGATCAGCATCTCGCTGCAGGCGCAGAACGTAAATGTCGGCCGGCAGGTGAGACGCGCCACATGCAGGCGGTGGATCTGCTGCTGTGTGGAGGTTTGAGGTGATGTCTCAACATTGCATAAACACCTTAAAAAAAAAAAAGCTTAACAGAAAAATGTTGTGGAAATTGATGGCACAATATGATTGTGCGTTCATGCATTATCAGAATAGTTTTGCCTCTTGAGTCAACACGGTTTGAATACGCTATAGCACATAGAGGCTGTGAACTCGTGATGATTCGGGATTCGGACGTCAGATATGGCCAAGCAAAATAGCAAACATTTTTTGTGTCAATTTGCCATTTAATTAAGAACAATCTGAAGTGTGCATCATGAGAAAAATGATGTCATTACAAGTGACAGTCGGTATTTGTAAGTGCAGAGACAAAGACGTACATGTTTTTATTACGTGATGTGTTTGATTGCTCCCTTTGAACTATTTATTTTGTGTTTATTTTAGAAGTAGAAAGGTGAGGGAAGAGGATGAAAACATTCCGCGCTGAACGTGACTTCCTCAAAGTGTCTCTCCTCATGTGCAATCATCACCCACTCACCGTCTGTCTTAAGTATATTTAAAATATATAGAACTTATATCTGTTATTAGTATAGTGTACATATCTGTCCGTCCTAAACGTGTATCGTAATTATCTCTTTGTATCTGCTCATGTATATCTTTATATCTGTTATTTATTTCATTATAGCTGTCTTACAACTTTATGGAAATTATATCTTATTTATATCTGAAAATAAAATATAAAATATAACAGCTGAAAATCTTACAAACAATAATAAGTTTTGGTGAAACAAAAAGAGGTACAAGTAATTAAAAAAAAATGCAGACAAATGTGAATTCATGAATGGAATGAAGGTCATGAGTATTTACTAAGGCTGTGACTTTAACGCGTTAGTTACGATTAATTAATTACAGAAATTTTAACACGATAAAAAAGAATATTGCAAATTGTCGCGGAAAGTTTGTCACCGGACGAGTTTCACCCGGATATATTTCGCTGTGACACAACAACGAAACAGCTCCCGACTTGGTGACTTTCTCGTTAAATCTGGCGACTTTTTTTTTGTCAAAAGCGATGAGCAACAAATTTAGCGACTTTTTCTGGTGCTCTGGAGACGTGACAGGACGTCTCGTTCTGCAGCCGCTGTCCTCAATGAGCTGCGGTGCTGCGTGAGCCCCTCCCCCGTCCCAAAGCACTCACAGGCGGCCAGTCTCAGCAGCGCCCCCTGCTGCAGTCAGAGCAGAGAGGAGACCCACACCACTCCTCCACACTTCAAATGTCTCACTTGCTGACAAACCAAGAATCAACAGAAGAAAGTTCATTTGTAGTTCTAAACATATTTAGGGTGTTATTTTTAACTCACATTTTGCTTCTCCCATGACGTTATTCCTCTCTCCTACAGCTGGGGTTGCCAACTCCCAGAGATTGAAATAAGGAACGCCTCTCGCGGGCAGCTGAAAAAAACTGGGTTTTTGGGGGGTGAAAAACGCATATATAACAGCATTTTGCCACAGTTATACCTATTACAGACTATAAAAACACATTAGGCTACTGCATTACACCTACAATAACTCATGATCAGCTTGATCAGTTTGTATTTGAGGCCTACAGTGAGACAGTTATCATTCAAGTATCATCATCATCATGGACAGCAGCTCTCAGCCACTGCACCGGACGGTAGAGCAGCTCAGCAGCTCCTTCAGTGGCGACTGAGACCCTCAGAGCAGGAAGGAGCTACCACAGGTCTCTCATCCCCACCGCTGTCAGATTGTACAGTTCTACTGTGTAGAATATGAGCAATAATCCTGGACATTATAATATCCTGCACCCCCCCCTTTAAGAAATTCAGCAACACTTTATCATCCATTCACTCTGCTGTATCCATTCACTCCAAGAAAACATATTGTACATATTATATCATACTGTATAGTTATATATTGCATCATATATTGCATATTGTATTGTATATATTGTATATATTATATATTTCCTGTTATATTTTTAGGATTCAGGTTGTACATACAGTTAGATCTTCATTGTCTTTAGCTTCTATTATCAATCCTAGTATGATTTGCACTGTCACTTGTTAATTATTGCACCATTCATTACTTTTGCACCCTGCTGTGGGTTCTATGAGCCTATACACCTGTAAATTTCTCCAGTGTGAGATTAATAAAGTCTTCTATTCCTATTCTATTCTATATTTATTGCTAAATGTGCAAAATAACATCAAACAGCTGCTGTCTCTTCTGGATTTTAACATGTTCTTTTTTTTCTATTTTCAACTACAAAAGTGCAAAATCAAAACTGAAAAACCTTTTGAACAAAAAAACCAACAAGGTTCCGTTTCTAAACTGAAAACACTCCACAGTCTGCAGCAGCAGACACAAATCAATGAAGGAAACATGATATATCCGATATGGAAACGGCACAAACTTACATGTCTCTGGAAGCCACGCTGCGCTGCTGTAATGTTATGATTTACTTCTTCCCGTGCGCTCTGTGACCAAACTAACTGTTGGCCAATGAGCTGCCGTAGCCTGCCAGGAACGGTCTTTTTTTGACCAATGAGATAAGAGTGATTCTGTGTTGTCAAGCCATCTCTTTCAGCTCATTGGTCACAGAACGTCAGAGAGCCGGTGAACAATTTACCGTAAGTTTTCAAAAAAAAAGCGCAAGTTCCATTGCTCACGTTTTGACTCTCACAAAAATACGGAACAAAGTGCGTTCCTTTTCAGCTCAATACGGAACGCACATTTTTACATCCAAATACGGAACGATTCAGTTTTTCAAGGAACGGTTGGCAACTCTACCTACAGCATCCATTACAATTACATGCAAATTGCAAATTAGGTAACGACCTCATCTAGTGACTTCTGGCGACTTTTAGGACAGCCAATAGTGACTTTCCTTACTGAGGAGTTGGCAACACTGCTCCCGACGACAGCGCACTGCTTGGTCTTGTGCACAGACAATTTAGATTTAAAAAGCCAGCGGATGGCAGCGTGGATAAAACCAAAGCTGTATGCACATTATGCAGCAAAGAATTTGCATACCATCGCAGCACATCGAGCCTGCTATATCATCTGAACGCTAAGCCTGTCACAGCAGCGGCCAACACGCAAACCTCGCATACAGCTAGAGTGGAAGAGGACGTCACTCCGACTACTTCAAGGACCCTCGCCCAGCCCAACAAAAGTTGCACTAATCAATGTGTATTGGTTTATTTGTCTTGGTTAAATTCCTCCTTCCTTGCTGAAAAAATGAACAGTGTTTTGTTGCTTAAGCTTATGTATCACTATATTGATTCACTATACCAAAATCCATTAGAGAAAGAAAAGTTCTCACTGATCTCGGGTCAAATATCGATATGCGATTAATTGAGATTAATTAATTACAAAGGCCCTAATTAATTAGATTTTTTTTTTAATCGAGTCCCACCCCTAGTATTTACACATTGACACATAGATAAATAATTATGAAGACGAATTCAGATGACTTTATGAGTCAGGTCCACCAGAGTCCTGACTGGAATCTAACTGAGATTCTGTGAAGAAGCTAAAGACCAGAGTGATGGAAAGACCCTCCAAACAGAAAGAGTTGGAGCTCACTGCTGAAAATGAATGGAGGAAAAAACCCAGTGGAGACATGCAACAAGCTGCTCAGCACTTCCAGGAAGAGTTTGATGACTGTAGTAGCTCAAAAAGGTTTTTATATTGATTATTGAGAAGGGGATGGATAATTTTGGACATGCCACTTTTTGTTCAAATCCAAGTAAAAGCTGAGAAATATTTTTTTCCACAACAGAACATCTTGTACATCATCTTATTAACTTCTGGAAGAAGCCTGAGTCATTTCTAGTCAGGAAAAAAAGACACTTGCTGGTTGAATAAAACTAACTTTCAGCCAAAATTTGCCTGCAGTATGAACAATATACGAGGGTGTACCCAAAAAAAACCGGAATTTGATTATAACTTTTTATTTATGACATTTCAAAATAAAACACCACCGTCGCCTTCAAAATAATCCCAATCTGCATTAATGCAGCGCTCCAGCCGTGTCTCCCACTTCACGAATGCGTCGTCAGACCCGCGCGTAAAAGTGCCGTTTTTTGCCGGCTGCGATTTTTCTGTCACCTCCTCCACATCTGCAAACCGCTGTCCCTTCAGCTCTTTCTTCAACTTGGGGAACAAGAAAAAGTCACTCGAGGCTACATCTGGCGAATAAGGCGGATGGGAGAGGAGATTCATCTCATTCTTCGCCAGAAACTGCGTGACGCGCAGCGCCGTGTCCGCTGGCGCTCTGTCGTGGTGGATCAACCGGCTCCACTCCGCCACTATGCTCTGCTTCCTCCTCACATCCTCACGGAGCGTCTGAGGACTTCCATGTAGTAGTCCTGATTTACAGTCTGACCTGGAAGGACAAACTTGCTGTGGACGATACCCTGGACAGCCAAGAAGCAGATCAGCATTGTCTCCACGGCTGAGCAGACCTGACGCGCCAACATCTGGCCCTTTTTAAACCACCCGAACCACTCATGGACCTGATTCTTCCCCAGAGCATCATCCTTGTAGGCTTGCTGCAACAAGGTGAGTGTTTCTGCTGCTGTTTTTTCCCATCAAAAAGCAGAATTTAATGTTTGCGTGCTGCTCTGGCTTCACCGTCAATGTCGCCATTTTGGAAAAAATCGCAGACCGCCTCTGCACTCTGTTGCTTTACATAGCGCCTGACAGGTGTCAGTGTAACTCTCGGAGCTCAAATTTCTCACAGATGTGCATGAGGCTTACCTGCAGCACATCTGACGGCCAGAAGTCGGAACTCATGATTATTATTGTTTTCTGACCAAATTCCGTTTTTTTTTTTTGGGTACCCCCTCGTATGTTGGGGTTACATGTATCTTCATCCACAGGACATCATGAAAACTTAAAACAATGCAGTACATACATCAGGCCTTTAGGTGGCGCTGTAACTCTACCACAGAAATACACGAAGAAGACATGGCAGCACGTTCAGCTTGTCTTCTGGTCTCTAACATCACTGAGACATTGATCATGAGGACATGTGGACTCACTCAGCCTTCCTGCAGTTCCTCACAGCTGGGATCAGCCTCCGTCGTCCCTCCTCTGATGTCTTGTACTTCTTCAGGTTCAACTCCTCCAGGACCTGGTCTGACATCTGCAGCATGTAGGCCAGAGCTGAGCAGTGGATCTCAGAGAGTTTCTCTGATCTGTTCTCTGACTTCAGGAACTTCTGGATGTCCTGATGTACTGAGAGGTCCTTCATCTCCATCAGACAGTGGAAGATGTTGATGCTTCTGTCAGGAGACATTTCATCACTGTTGATCTCCTTCAGGTTCTGGATGACTCTCTGGATGGTTTCTGGACTGATCTCTGTCCGACCCAGCAGACCTTCTAAGAGTCTCTGGTTGGATTTCAGAGAGAGGCCATGAAGGAAGCGGACAAACAGGTCCAGGTGGCCGTTCTGACTTCTGAGGGATTTCTGCAGGACTTTCTTCAGGAACTCATCCAGAGATGAGAGAGCATCATCATCTTCTTCTTCATCATCATCACCACCATCCTTAGTGTTTTTCTCTCTAAGGAAGGTCTTCAGTTCGTCTGTCTTCCTGTTGGTGAAACAGTGGAACATGAAGACTGCAGCCAGAAACTCCTGAACACTCAGATGGACGAAGCTGTAGACGGCTTTCTGGAAGATCACAGACTCTCTTTTGAAGATCTGAGTACAAACTCCAGAGAACAGCGAGGCCTCAGTCACATCCAGACCACACTGCTCCAGGTCTTCTTGGTAGAACAGGATGTTTCCTTTCTCCAGATGTTCCAAGGCCATCCTGCCCAGCTTCAGAAGAAGCTCCCTGTCAGCCTCCGTCAGCTCCTGTGGACCCGTCTCAGGTCCTTCATGGTACTTGAGCTTCTTCCTGTGTGTCTGAACCAGCACAAAGTGGGAGTACATGTCAGTCAGGGTCTGGGGCAGCTCTCCTCTCTGCTCGCTGCTCAACATGTGCTCCAGAACTGTAGCAGTGATCCAGCAGAAGACTGGGGTTCCACACATGATGTGGAGGCTCCTGGAGGTCTGGATGTGGGAGATGATTCGGCTGCTCAGCTCCTCATCACTCAGCCTCCTCCTGAAGTACTCCTCCTTCTGGGCGTCAGTGAAGCCTCGCACTTCTGTCAGTCTGTCCACACATGATGGAGGGATCTGATTGGCCGCTGCAGGTCTGGAAGTGATCCAGACCCGAGCCGAGGGCAGCAGATCCCCCCGAATGAGGTTAGTGAGCAGCAGGCTGACTGAAGACTGCTGGGAGACGTCAACCAGCCGCTGTTTGCTGCTGAAGTCCAGAGAAAGTCTGCTTTCATCCAGACCGTCAAAGATGAACAGCAGCTTGCAGACAGCCAGCTCCTCTGACGTTACCTTCTGGAGCGCCGGATGGAAAACATGGAGCAGCGTGAGAAGACTGTACGGCCGCTCTCTGATCAGGTTCAGCTCCCTGAAGGAGAGAACAACCAGCACACTGACATCCTGGTTCTCCAGGCCCTCGGCCCAGTCCAGAGTGAACTTGTGCACCGAGAAGGTTTTTCCGCTGCCGGCCACGCCGCTGGTCACAACCACTCGGATGTGTCTGAGCTGCTGGGCCGAGGCTTTGAAGATGTCCTGAACCCTGATGGCAGTGTGATGGAGGCTCTCCTTCCTGGAAGCTGTCTCCAGCTGCTTCAGCTCAGGTTCCCTCTGAAGCTCCTCACTGAGTCCCTCTGTGATGTGGAGCTCAGTGTAGATCCTGTTGAGGAGGCTTCCTCCTCCTGCTTCATCACTTCCTTCAGTCACACGTTCACATCTCCTCCTCAGACTCTTCTTATGTTCTTCTAGAAGCTGCTGCAGTCCTGATGAAGAACCCTGGTCCTGCTGCTCCTCACAGACATCACTGCTCTTCTTCTCTCTGTGGACACCAAGAAACATTTACTCTGAGCAACACGACACACAGCAGAGACACAAAGATCCAGCTTCAACTCTCACACTGATTCAGAATAAAGAACTGAATCTGAACGTCAGCAAAACATCTCTCACTCTGGTTTGGAGGAAACAACAGGAAACAAAGAGTTTCTTACTTTGTGTCTGAAGGTCCAGGTTCAACACTGAAGGCTGGTGGATCACCTTTGGACCAGTCACTCTTCAGAGACAACCTGCTGGATCCTGAAGACTCTGCTGTGGGTCTGCGCGCGCGCACACACACACACATACACACAGTAATTATTAACCATTAAATAAGAATTTTCTCAAATTAACAATTTAATAAAAGCAATTAATTACCTGTGGTAATCCATACTTTCCGTAATATTAATAACCAAATGTAAAACCCAACACATAAATGCTAAACTGTGAAAAGTTCTGACAGTCATGTATATCTGTGAATAAATGATTATTTTGCTGTCAAATTCCTTTTCTGTGGTTTTTCCTTGTTTTACAGAAGGAAACTACTGTTTAGATGATTGAACCGTCTCGAGATCAAAAAATATATATTTTTTTATATGATATCATATGATAAAATATCAAATGTGTTTTTCAGAAAAACTTGTTTTCTCCATTTTTTTGCTCAGAGAGATGTGTTTTTGGTGAAACCACCTGATGTTGTACTGATGATTACATTCATTCATTCATTATCTACCGCTCCTCCCTTTCGGGGTTGCGGGTGGCTGGAGCCAATCCCAAGTGCTGTGACCATTCACTCACACCTCGGGGCAATTTAGGGTGACCAATCAACCTGACATGCATGTTTTTGGACCGTGGGAGAAAGCCGGAGTACGTGGAGAGAACCCACACACACACAGGGAGAACATGCAAACGCCACACAGAAAGGCCTGAGTCCCGGCCAGTATTTGAACCCAGGACCTTCTTGCTGTGAGGCACGAGCGCTAACCACTGCACCACCGTGTGGCCCTGATGCCACCGTGTGGCAGCGAAAGACTGACAATGAAACAATGAGGATGAAAGTGAAGCCCCCCCCCCCAAAAAAAAAAAAAGGTGAAACGTGTGTAAGTCCAGTCTTTACTCCATTAAGCGGCTTTGTGAACGGAGGCAGTGAGGCAGAGCTGAGAGCTCAGTGTGTTGAGTGTGAGCTCAGTAAACTCCAGCACTAAAACATCACACAACTAAATAACAGCGTTTTCTCTTCTTACATTCAACACAAATTCTCCGATTATTTTTTTCCCCATTTCTCAGTAAATTGCATCAGACACCAAAACAGAATACAGCTAAACCAATACCATCTTGACCACACAGACATTTCTTTGCAGCAACAGAGCACATTGATGAAGCTGGGTTTGTCAGCACATGAGCAGCCATCAGGTAAAAACACAGCGGAGAACAGGACACAAAGATATTCAATCCTCGGCTCACATCCAGTTACTCCCAACTACTTTCTGCTTTTCACAGAACAGATTTTCTTCCCAGAGACCTGAAGATTTACTCTCTTTTCAATCTCTGTGTTAACTGTGTTGCGTCTTCATGCCTTCCTCACTGACATCATGAAGGCCCTGAGGAGGTCAAAGGTCAACAGTGCACCTGGTGGTGACATCATCAGTGGACTGGTTCTCAGACTCTGTGCCGACCAGCTCGGGGGTGTTTTCCAGAACCTGTTCCAGGCCTCCATCTCCACTGGAATTGTCCCCAAGCGGTGGAAACTCTCCACCATCATCCCAATTCCCAAGGTGAGCCCTCCCATGACCTTGAATGACCTCCAGCCCATTGCATTAACCTCCCAGGTGATGAAAGCCATGGAGAGGCTCGTCTAACAACACATTCTCTCCATGACCGACTGGCAGCCAGACCCGCTCCAGTTTGCTGATCAAAGACACAAAGGTGATGATGATGCCAAAGCCTTCATCATCCACACCATCCAGAAACACCTGGAGCAAATGTTCTGTTCCCCACATTTCTGATGCTGCCAAATGTGCTCTTACCAAATGAATTGCCCCTCAGGGATGAATAAAGTTTTTCAATCAATCAATTTCATGAGAATGGATTAAAACAACACTTGCAGAGTGTATATTTCATCCAATGGAGGAAATACGACCAACATGCAGAAACATTTGCACACAGCAGGTGATAATTTTAAATCAACGTTACATTTTCAATCTGCTCCAGAGTGAATCTCAACCCAGCAGCAGCAGAAACGTCAGCACATCCTCTGCTGTTCAGACTGCAGGGAGCTCACTGCTGAACACTTCCCATCATGCTAGCTGCTAACTCTGACTGCTAACATCAGATGAATGCCTCCTCATCATTTTTCCAACACAAATGATGAAATGCTCCAACAGCAGCAGTCCCAGAGAGACGGGATGTTTACAGAGAACAGGGGACTGATGGATTCTTCAAAAGAGGGAGGTGGAGGACGAGTGAGAGTCGGAGCCTCCATCCAAGATGGAACATCGAAAATCCAAGAATATATCAGGAAGAAGATCCCAAAGATGAGAAACTCAGTGAATGAATCAGACAGCAGAAACCCGACGAGAATGAGGAGGAGCAGGAAACATGGAGAGACAGGCCTCTACATCAGGGGTCCCCAACCACTGGGCTGTGGACCGACATCGGTCCGTGGATCATTTCGTTCCCGGTTGCAAAGCAACAATAAAGTTTTATTTTGAAATTGTTCATTTAAATATCCATGAGTCTGTACTGAGTTTTATTTTGAAAAACGCTTCACTTCTGCAGCTTATTTCGTGCTGAACTCCTGGCAGTTTTTTTTAAATCCCTGCATCATTAAACCCTCATTGTAGTGTTTTTATTCACTGTCCTGCTGTTCTTGGAGAAACTATGTTGTTTAAAAGCAGTCAGTGGTGGAAAAAGGTTTGGGGGCCGCTGTGCTGCAGGGTATGTAGCACCGCCAGATAGAGGAAGTGGATGAAATCAAGAAGATCTGCCAATGGAGAGAAAATACTGGACTGAGAAAACATGGAGGCTCTGATCACGGCAGCACAAGAACACACACTGAGCTGAAGGTTCATCAGCCTTGGAACTTGCTACTTCCTGTTCATGAGAGCGCTTTTTTCTGGTGAGCCTTATTTATTTATAGTCAGAAAACATGAAGTGCTTTAAGCTGAAATGTCCCCGTATTGGAAACAGAGTGAACAGGAAGGAGATTTAACCCCAACTCTGCCTTCACTCTCAATCACAACAACCGACGAATCGTTTTATTGTGACATCTAACGGTAAGTCCATGATTATTGTTTATTCGGTGTTGTGATCCAGATGGTGACTCCCTCTGGTTTTCTCTCTGTGATGTTTATTAATCTGTCATTAGAACGACTGAACCAAATCTTTGTCTTTCAGTGAAGGTTTCAGTATTTGGCAGCAGGAGTTTGTGGTCTCAGTGTGTGAGGCTGAAATGAAAACCTGCTGTGTGTTTTGCTTGGAACTGATCTGTTTGTCCCTGTCAATGACCAAAATGTCTGAAGGGTTCCAGTCAGTGGTGTGTTTGAGTTTCACACTTGTAGAACGTTCATCTGTATCACTTTGGTAGAATTTCTTGCGTCTTGTTAAATTGCAAAACTTTCCCTGTATGTGCGTGGTTGCTACGTGCACAGTGCAGTGCACACATATTGTCAGTGTTACAGTGGAAAATAAACCACAGATCCCTAAACTCCCCAGCATCTCCACTGAGAGACGGAACTTCCAACAAAAAAAACCTCAGGCACCGCCACTGTTTCTGCCCCTGAGAAAATGTTAAAACTGACATGAATTTAAACCCTGTTGCACCAAATTCAGCAAATAACAAAACATGCATAAAATTAAAGCTTTGAATCACTTCGGACCAAATACTCCTCAATCTTCATTGCTGCAGTCACAGCTTAACTTTTGTTCCATGTTTTACGGCCTGCAGATAAAGAAGTGTGCAGTTATAAACGTTTTACTTTATCAACACGCAGCTGAACTTTGAACTCAGCCTCACCTCCAGAAGCACATTTTAATGGTTGTGTCTGTTCAAAGGTTCCAGACCAGCCTCACCATGAACCAGGGTTCCTACATATTTGCCATTTCAAAATTCCATACTTTTTCCATACCCAAATTTCCAGACTTCTCGCCAAAAACATCAAATAATTTGTGACATTTTCGTAAGCATAGTGCTCCGCGGAAGGATATACCGGCGCACAGCGGCTGAGTCTACGGCTGCTACTGCTGTGCTCGGGTATATCCTTCCAGAGCGCTGCCATACGCAGATCTGTGTGGATCAAAACGTTATTTTAATGGATTGAAAAGAAAACACGTCTTTTAAAATGTTTTATAACCATTCGGATTTATTTCGTGTGCTAATACGCCGTTCCCTGGACCACTGGAAGGAGGATTTTGTCCACTTTCGTCAGTCCGGCTCCGATTTCTATTGACTTCCAGCAATTGAGCTAAGCTAACTACGATGCTAACAGCTGGGAACCAGCCACAAAAAAGGTATTTATGAGCTTGTCTAACTTTGTCAATGATAGGGAAAGGGTGTGGGTCCAAAATCTTTGGAGTATTCCTTTAAGGGGGCATTTATCCAGCAGCTTTGTCACAGCTGTGACAAGGAACTCCTTGGTTTCCATCCTGAGCTGTTTCTTCCCCATCATGTGGCTCAGCACCGCCGCCTCCCCCATGTTGGAGATGTCGAAGGACTTCATGCAAAGTCTGCATTTTGCTTTTCTTGTCTGCCAGGAATCCTTTGCCAACCAGCCTTTGTATTTGGGATTTTTTAGCCACTCCTCTGTAGGGCTGGGAACGTTAGATATTTTTCGGGATACTTTTTCGATACCTCACGTATGGTACCAGTTCCTGAACGGTACTTTTTTCGGTACCTGCCTTCACGGCGCACAGACAACACCATGACTGCATTTGCACTTCATGCCACTAGGTGTGCTGTTTGCATGTTCAACCTTATTTTACACAGACACCACAGAGGAAGAAGGGCTGCAGGCTCTCTGTGAGGCTCTCTCTGCATGTTGTTAGAAAGAGTGTGAGCCGGTAAAACGTGGTAACATGTTCAATGATGGATGCACCGTTTTTTTCAGTAAAAGAGAAGAACTGAACCATCATTTCCGCGCATGTTTATTGACCGCGCAGCCACTTTAAGAACCGAAACTGATATCTGTACGCACGTCTCTTGTTCAGTACCGGTATATACTGGAGTTTTTCGGTCAGTACCACTGAGGTACCGTTAAACGGTACCCAGCCCTACTCCTCTGGAAATTTACATCTTCCCATGTTTGCTCGCTCACGAGCAGTAGCTGGTTCACCTGCCCTATTTCTTCTTCTGTTGGTTTTGCTTGGTGGTTGGCATCCATAGATATCATATAAGAAGTAGATGCCTTAAGGCCTCAGTATGCTTCCCCGTCACAGCGACGTCGTTCCTACGCCGGCAACCCTACGCCGCTACTGAACATATCTTGCTGTAGTTTCCTGGTTCATGAAGCCTAAGTCCGACGCTCCTATTCCCTCCTTAAGTCCACACTTGAAAAACCGAAAAAAAAAAAAAAACCTCCACACGATCCTCGTTTCCTTTTAAAACGTTTAGTTGAACTTTAAAGTCACGTTACAAAAATATAATATCCACAAAAACAAGCAAATAACAAAGGTAATATCCAAAGATATAAATAAAAATCAACAAAGAGAAAATGAGAGAAAGAGAGAGAGAGGTCGAAAAACTGTGTGGCTCCACTCCACTAGCCTGTCTGCCTGTCAGATCCCAGACAGCCACACTCCAAAACGAAACTTAAGTTTTTTCACAAGCGATTAAATATGCAAATTATAAGAACACCTCCACAATTTCTAACTAACTTTATCCATTTGGCATTTTAACCCTAACTTATTTATAAACATATTTTCAAATATAATTACCACATCATGAACTGTAAATAATCACATGTAAATATTTTAACCATGTAAATAGTCCTTTATCATCACAAACAAAAATAAACATTCAAACATGAAATCACAATTTCCACGTTAAATAAACCAAAATTGTATTTAAGCTCCTGCATTTCCGGCCCCTAATTGTTATCAACGTCCTTGAAACAATTACTCAAAAAGAGCAAACATAACTCAAAGGAGCTTAAATAATATTACTTTCATTATGTAAAACATTGTTCTTGAGCCCTTTCTTCAGCCCACTGTTCCTATTGACTTCAGAACAGTCCATCAGTTATCTTCTGATTCCTGAAGAAGACATAGCTTTGTTATAGGGCGACAAAGCTCGTTGGTTTTGGTTTTTACTTTAACCTGACGAACAAGACCATTTCTGTCAGGAAAAGTCTCCACGATTCTTCCAAGTAGCCATGAATTCCTGGGAGCAGTGTCGTCCACGATCAGGACCACATCACCCACACAGAAGTTTCTTCTCGGTGTAGACCATCGCTGACGTTCTTGGAGCTGTGTGAGATATTCTTTGCACCAGCGTTTCCAGAAGACATCCGCAAGGTATTGCACCTGTCTCCAGCGGCGATTAGCATACTGGTCTTCCTTCTGATATACTCCTGGTGGTAAATCAGGTTTGACCTTCATCAACAACAGGTGATCGGGCGTTAAGGCCTCTAAATCATTGAGGTCGGATGATGCCTTTGTGATGGGCCTGCTGTTAATCACTGCCTCTGCTTCACAAAGTAAGGTGTGGAGACCATCTTCATCCAAAGGCTGCTCCTTGACTGTGATGTTCAGGATTTTCCTCACTGAGCGGATTAATCGCTCCCAGCTTCCTCCATGGTGAGAACCTGCTGGCGGGTTGAAATGCCACTGAACACCTTTCTGTTGCAAATGTTTCTCAATCTTGGTAGTGTTCCAATCTTTGATTGCCTTTTTCAACTCACTGTCTGCTGACCTGAAATTGGTTCCGTTATCTGAATACATCTCTCTGACTTGACCTCTTCTAGCAATAAACCTTCTGATCGCATTGAGACATGCATCAGTGTCAAGTGAAGAGGCAATCTCTAGATGCACCGCTCTTAAGGCAAGACATGTGAAGATCACACCGTATCTCTTTATTTGTCCTCTTCCTCTTTTCACCAGAAACGGACCGAAGTAATCCACGCCGACTCTCGTGAATGGAGGATCATCCGGCAGGATTCTGCATGTTGGTAGATCTGCCATAAGTTGCTTGCCAGTAGGTCCATGTAGTCTTTTACAGATGACGCACTTGGAGAGATAACTTTTGATGGCTCCACTGGCTCCAGGGATCCAGAATTTCTGCCGTAGTTGAGCCAACATGTGATTGCGTCCTGCATGAGCTGTAACTTCGTGAATGTGTCTCAACACAAGTTTGGTGATGTGTGAGTCCTTAGGCAAAATAGCTTGCTGCTTAGAGTCGTCAGGCATAGCTGCACGGCTCAACCTTCCTCCAACCCTTATAACTCCATCTTGAAGTACTGGATTCAGCTTGAAAAGTGAGCTACTTTTCTTCACCCTTTGATGTTCCTTCAGCATAGCCAAATCTTCTTTGAAATTTTGCCTTTGACAGTACTTCACGATTTCTGTTTCTGCTTCGACCAAGTCGTCACACTTCAGCTTCTTTCCTTTGAAAGCTTTCTTGATCTCAACCATCTTGCTTTCTCCTCCTGACACCTTTAGTTCTTTCCTCTTATCTTTAAGCTCTTTCAGTAACTCCTTAAGTTTCAGAAACCACGCTACAGCACGTTTCAATGCTGTCCAAGAAGAGTAGTGGTTCATCCACTGGTCCATGAAATGCTTTGGTTCTTGTGCCTGGATGACATGCACTTGAGTCACTCTTTTGACCTCTGGGTCATCAATATCCAGCCTTCCAGGATCCGGATTCTTGGGCCATTGGTCCTGTGAGCTGAGCAAGAAACTTGGTCCTGAAAGCCAGCTCTCATTTTTCAAAAATGCTTCCACAGTTTGTCCTCTGGAGACATGATCAGCGGGATTTAAGGTGGTGTTGATGTATCTCCACTGTGATGTTTTAGAGTACTCCAGGATTGCTGAGACCCTATTAGCGACAAACGTCTTGAATCTGGTGCTTTCGCTGTTGAGATATTTTAGCACAGCCGTGCTGTCAGTCCAAAAGACAGACTCATCAAGTTCCAGCTCCAGCTCCTTCTTCAAAAGTTTGTCCATCTTAGTCGCAACTGTGGCCGCTGTCAATTCCATTCTTGGGATGGTTGGAGACTTCAATGGTGCGACCCTTGCCTTTGCCATGACCAAGCTGCACTGCGCTTCATCAGTTTCAGATCGCAGCAGCAGGTAGCTTGCTGTTCCGTAGGCATCTTCACTCGCATCAGCGAAATGATGAAGCTGAGCGTAGACTGGCACACCAAATTGTCTTGACTTGACGCAGCGGTTGACTCCAAATTTCTCAAGCTGAGCTAGACTTGAAATCCACTTTTTCCAGATCTTAACCACGCTGTCTGGCAGCTCTTCATCCCAGCTATACTTCTGCCGACACAAATCTTGTAGAATTATTTTAGCAGGAAGTACTACTGGAGCGAGAAACCCCAATGGGTCAAAGATGGAGCTAACCAGGGAAAGCAAACCTCTCCTAGTGTGTGGCCGATCCTTGAGGCTGATCTTGAACCTGAATTGGTCTGATTCAGCACACCACTGGATACCCAAAGTCCTCTCCATTGGAAGATTGTCCTCGTCCAAGTCCAGATCTTGAAACCCTTGAGCCCTCTCCCTCTCTGGGATTGAGCTGAGTAGTTTCCTGCTGTTGCTGGACCATTTTGTCAGTCGAAATCCACCCTTTTCCAACATGCTTCTCAAGTCAGCACACAGCGTGATAGCTGCATCTTCATCAGAAACTGACTTGAGACAGTCGTCCACGTAAAAATTGGTCTTGACCGTTTTTGCTGTCTCCTGACCAAACTCCTCTGCAAAATCTGTTGCACACTTCTGAAGCGCAAAGGTTGCCACACTTGGTGAGGATGTGGCACCAAAAATATGCACTAACATCTTGTGTTCAATGAGATTCAGGTCGTAGTTTCCTTCAGGCCACCAAAGAAACCTAAGGAGATCTGTGTCTTCACTGTTGACTCTGACTTGGTGGAACATGGCCTCGACGTCAGCCATGACTGCCACATTCTCCTGACGGAATCTCATGAGAACACCCACTAACGAACTTGTCAGGTCTGGCCCCTGAAGAAGCTGTTGGTTCAATGCCGTTCCCTGAAAGCTTGCTCCGCAGTCAAAAACAACTCGTAATTTCTGCTTGGTTGGATGTCTGACCCCGTGGTGAGGCAAATACCATGTTCTCCCTTCAGTGTGTTCGCATGCAGCTCCCTCAAGCTTCACTGCATAGCCCTTCTTGAGAAGATCATTCATGAACGCAACGTATTCTCCGTGAAACTTGGCGTCTCTTGAGAATCTTCGGCGTAGGTTCAATGCACGTTGCTCTGCAACTGCTCTGTTGTTTGGCATGTGCAAAGATTTCTTCCTTACTGGAAGACAAACACTGTAATGACCATCTTCGAGTTTCGCAGATTGAGACACCATGTCGATAAACTGATGGTCATCCTTGGACATCTCAAGGTCTTCATTTTGTCCAGCATCAGGAAAGTCCTGCTTGAACTGAAGATGCCAGAGATCTTCTAGCTTAGCCACTGAGATGCGGTTTGCAGTGATCCCTGAAGGTGTGTTCGTTTCCACTATTTCGCTTCCACCTCTTAGTGGTCCATTCACTGTCCAGCCCAAGATTGTTCTTACGGCGTACGGTCCATTGTCCACACTGTTAACCACTTGCAGCGGTTCCATAGCCTTGGGAACATTTGCTCCAATGAGCAATCCGACCTCTGCTTGGATCGTGGGAATTCTCACCTCCTGTAGGTGAGGCCAACCATCAATATCCTCTTGTCGGGGAATATTGTCCTTAGTTACAGGAATGTCTTTCTGTGCATACACTTCTGAAAGTTCCACAAACTGATCACCATCCAAGCTGCTGATCTCCAGACCTGTCACAATGCGCGTGTTCACAACTGAATCATGCCCCATGGTTCGCAATGAGATGTTGATATTGCGTCCATTCATGTTCAGCTGGTTCATCAGTGATTCTGTAGCAAAGGAAGCCGAGCTACCTGAATCCAAAAATGCGTACGTCATCACTGTCTTGGTTCCCTTTTGTGCTTTGACACGCACTGGAATGATCGAAAGAACACATTCTTCTCTTCCGGCCCCAGTGACACCAGAAGTTCCAGCTGTTTGTACAAGCGCACTTGATACAGATTGCTGTCCACAACTTTTCTTTACTGATTCTTCGTTTGAGTCCTTGTTCGTAATGTGTAGCACTGTGGGATGTAGTTTGGAGCATTCTTGACACTGAAGCTTTTGTTTGCAGCTGTTACTCATATGACCATGTTTCAAACATGCAAAACACAAACCTTTGCTCCTCAAGAAATCAATCTTGTCTTTGTGTAGCTTGCTCTTGAGTTTTTCACAGACTGTGAGGCTGTGATTCTCTCCACTGCAATAAACACAAGGTTTGCCGGTAGCATCCACTGATGAGGGATGTGTTTTTGATGCTGAATGTTTGTCGTTCTCTGTCTTAGGGGGCACAACAGCCGTTGTGAACACCTTCTTCGCTTTGAACTTCTCCATGAATTGTTGTTGTGGTTTGGATTTTGCAGGATCTTTCTTAGTCAAAATGGTGTCTGTTATGTTTCCATACAAGGGGTGCAAAAGATACTTAACTTGCTGATTCAAAAAGTCAACAAAGTCCTTAAACTTAACTCTTTTCTTTGTCCTTTCTTGCAGATCACAGGCAGACTTTCTCCAGGATTCCTTTAGTTTGTATGGCAGTTTGTTTGCTAATGCCTTTATATTAGCTGTGTTGTCCAAGTCTTCCATGTAGCTAATATCTGTCATTGTGTTGGCACAGCCAGTGAGGAACAATGCAAAGGACTGAAGAGCAACACCATCTTCAGGCTTAATTGTAGGCCAATCCAACGCCTCTGTAATGTAGGCTTCTGAAATCTTAAAGTCATCACCAAAAAACTCCTTCAACATCTGTTTTGCTTTAGTATATCCTGCTGAAGATTCCATGTGGATGCAGCTCTTAACCAACTCATGTGGTTGTCCACTTGTGTACTGTAGCAAAAACTGAAGCCGATCACGATTGTTATCAGTGCGACTTTCAATTCCATGTTGAATGGCTCCAATAAAAGATCTGTATTCCAATGGATCTCCCTTGAATACTGGTATGGTGAGATCTGGCAGCAGTGATGCTTTGTGGTTCTTCACAAGATATTCTGTGACACTGGCTTGGTGAGAGATAGCCTGACAAAGCTCATCAAGCTCTGGCCCTCGATGCTCTTTATTTTCAGTCTTTGATGCAGATGTTGTCATTTGAATGGGTGCTGGTGCAGAATTGTATGTAAAGCTAGATTCCTTAAAGTTGTCCTGGAAAGATAGCTGTACAGCAGGTGTGATATCTGCTTTACTGCCTTTTTGATCAGCGTGAATGATGCCGCTATCCTCTTGAATGGTTCCATATTTCTGCAAAATTTCCATTTTGGCATCAGACTCAGCAAACGCTGTCTGCATTGCATGCATCTCCTTCCTTGCCTTCAAAGCAGCTTCAACCCTCTTATGCTGAGCTTCAAACTCTGCTTCTCGCTGTTTTTCTTCAGCTTGCAGTTGAACCTCCCTGAATCTTTTCTCTGCAAGCCACTCTGCTTCTTCCTTTTCTATTGCCAACTTCTCCTTTAAAGCTGCAGCCTTCGCCTTTAATGAGGCTCGCTCCATTTCTGCCTTTAATCTCACTGTCGAAGATGATGAGACTGAGCTTCCACAACGTGATGAAGATCTGCTTTTACTTTTCACAGTTGCCTTTGATGAGGTTGATCTACTGTCTGCAGGAGCTACCTGTGCATCAAACTTCTCAGCCTGCTCCACACGTTTCTGAACTTCTTTCATCCACTTTTCACAACTCCAAAAGAAGCCATCCATGAGGTCATGCTTCGGACCAAACCAGCTCTTTTGGTCTTCCACATATTCCTCCTCATCCATGATTTTCTGCAGACCAGAATTTATCTCCTTAAATTCTTCCTGCAAACCACTAAAGTCAACACGAAGTTTATCTTTCACAGCATCCACATTTGCATCATCTTCCATTAATTGCTCAATCTGCTTCTTCAAGCTTGTTAACTGAGCCAGCTTAGACCTGCGAGTCTGCATTTGTCTGGCCTTGTAATCCTCTGCTGCTTTCTCAGTCATTTTTACTGTCCGTTTTCCACTCTCTTGTTCATCCATAACAAGTCAAAGTTCCACTTTAATCCACAATAATATCAAAAGCATCACAGCTTCCCACTTCGTCATTCATCAGAGCAACGATCCATTTTTTTTTTTTACTCACGGACTTCAGCAGCAGCGCCATCCTCATCAATTAACGATCATGCAGGGCAGAACTGCGCAGCTCGTTATCCAATTATTCCTTCCGAAAGTCTCCACAAAATCCATTCTCAGACAGGCAGTTCCACAATAAGTCCGTCCACGAAGAGCAAGTTTTTCGACTAATGTAGTTTCCTGGTTCATGAAGCCTAAGTCCGACGCTCCTATTCCCTCCTTAAGTCCACACTTGAAAAACCGAAAAAAAAAAAAAAAACCTCCACACGATCCTCGTTTCCTTTTAAAACGTTTAGTTGAACTTTAAAGTCACGTTACAAAAATATAATATCCACAAAAACAAGCAAATAACAAAGGTAATATCCAAAGATATAAATAAAAATCAACAAAGAGAAAATGAGAGAAAGAGAGAGAGAGGTCGAAAAACTGTGTGGCTCCACTCCACTAGCCTGTCTGCCTGTCAGATCCCAGACAGCCACACTCCAAAACGAAACTTAAGTTTTTTCACAAGCGATTAAATATGCAAATTATAAGAACACCTCCACAATTTCTAACTAACTTTATCCATTTGGCATTTTAACCCTAACTTATTTATAAACATATTTTCAAATATAATTACCACATCATGAACTGTAAATAATCACATGTAAATATTTTAACCATGTAAATAGTCCTTTATCATCACAAACAAAAATAAACATTCAAACATGAAATCACAATTTCCACGTTAAATAAACCAAAATTGTATTTAAGCTCCTACACTTGCTTCTGCGTCAAGGGAACACCCTCCTCTGCAGTTTCACCACCAAGCCGCTAGGCAGTCACAACAACAATGCGGCTTCCGTAGCTCCGGCTTTTACCTAGACATAGATCTATAGACATAGATATCTAGACACGCTGCACTTACCGAACATATATCTGCATATCTGACATATCTGGTGACACCGGGCTGTGGTGGAGGAGAGGCTGAGCAGACCGTGATGAAATATTGGTGAAACTAATGAGTTTTTGGACAATTAAAGCCATTTTAGGAGCGGCTCTACGCATAGCCCTGTCTGCTAACAGTGCTAACACGGCCACAGTTGGGTATGTAATGACAAGTAACAAGCGTTACAAGTAGTTAAATTACTTTTGATGGGAACGAGTAGTGTAACGGCACTACTCCCTCTAAATTGGTAGTTAAACCAGCGTTTCAAATGAAACGCTACGATCGTTACTTTTACAATGACTGCAAATAGAGCAACCAAAATATTATTTAAGCGGAGTTTTTTTATTACCACCAGTAGATGAACGGCGGCCATGCGAGCAACTGCTCGCTCTCTCTTCCGGGTCAGGGCTGATGGAACCGTCACAGTAAAATTGGTTGCCTTATATAAATTTGTGCCCCACTGACAACACTGCACTCCCTCCTACTGGAAATGCCCCTTTTAAATGAATACTCCGAAGATTAGGAACCCACGCCCTTTCCCTAACATTAACAAAGTTAGACAAGCTCAGAAATCCCTGTGTCTCTGGCTCCCAGCTGTTAGCATCGCAGTAGCTTAGCTCGAAGCTTAGCTGGAAGTCAGTCAGAGCCGGACTACGCAAATGGACAAAATCCTCCTTCCAGTGGTCCAGGGGACGGCGTGTTAGCACGTGAAGTCAATCCGAATGGTGATAAAACATTTTAAAAGACGCATTTTCTTTTCAATCTGTTAAAAAAAAACGTTTTGATCCACAGACCTGTGCATGGCAGCGCTCCGCGGAGAGAGATGAGGGAGCACAGCTCCGGAGCACTATGCAGTAACGAGTAGTGTAACTTCATTACTATTTCCATGGAGTAATCAAGTAGTGTAAGGAACTACTTTTTTCAAAAGTAACTAGTAACGGGTAACTCTTTACTTTTTTGAGTAACGGACTCCAACTCTGAACACGGCTAACAGTACAGGGATGTGCGCCGCTCAATTTTGGATCTAAATTTCTCCCAAAGCACTGTTCGGATCAGAAAAGCATTCGGGGAGAGTTCTACTTCATTCTATAAACAACATGAAAGCGGACCAATCACAGCCCTCGACGTTCACGTCACCACTCGTCGCCTCGACGCGAAGTCAGGATTTTTGGGAGGCGCACGTCAAGCCCTAGCGTAGGACCAACGTAGGGCGCGGCGCAGACGTCGTAGGAACGACGTCGCGGTGACAAAGGAGCATACTGAGGCCTTCAAGGCGGAGTCAACAACGTCGTTCACTGGCGGCCATCTTTGGACAGTGGGCCACTCCGGGGCGCTCTGTGTAATCTAAGGGAAGGTGAGGGATTTACACTGAAATACTCAACTCATTGAATTCTTGACAGATTTATAGACGGTTTGATTTATTACTAACGTTATGTTGCTATGATTCAGACTAAATGTTAAAATCACAACTTTTCTTTTTGCATGCAGTTAAATATCTACTTGTCTGACGTTTCTAACAAACCAAGTCATTTGAAAATTGAACAAAAATTGAGCAATCACCAGCTATTTCAAAGTTGACGCTCAATTGACAATAAAGGGTAACTCCGGTTTTTTGACACCTGGACCTTATTTCTAGGTGTGTCATGCTCATATACTCACTCAGACAGACATGGTGCAGCTCGGAGTCCTTCAGAAGTTATTTAGATCCACCCGATTTAGCGGCACTTAGCGGGGGCCACGGCAAGGGAGCTTCAGCGCGGGACATCATCTCTGCAAAATCGCTCATTTCGGCTATATTCCTTCATCCATCGCCAGTGTTATCATAAAGTCAGCTCGTCTACCGTCTTCAGGTGGGTCAGCTGACAGTTTTCACTTACTTAGCCACAATTAGCTCGGATGGGAACGTTGGAGCTCCTCTCCCCAGCAGAGAGGCACTGAGTCGGCCTTGCTGTCACGGCGCCCGGGCGTCTGACTCGCCGGGAGGCTGCATAAAGTCAGCTCAGCTACCACCACGGTCGGACAGCCAGGGGCGGCTGGCGCGTGGATCCGGTCGCCCGCCTGCGGAGCCCGACCGGGCCTGGAGGCTGGACCGCTGGGTTGGGGGAATCGTCCGCCTCGGTGGCGCCGCTGGGCGCCGTGCAGCGGGGGGGTGGGGGGGTGGGGGGGGCCCGTGGCGGCCCCGGGTTGCCTTTCGATCCGGGGTTGGATGCTCATAGCTCTGCTCTGCTCTGATGGGATCTGCTGTGCTTCGCTCTTCTCTGACAACGTGCTAACTTAGCCACAATTAGCTCGGATGCTGGAGCCTCTCCCATTGGCCGTGTGCGTGCCCCATGGCCCGCGCACAGCGCTCCTCGCCCGGCTTGGAGACCTCCAGAGACTCTCGGTGAGGAGAGACTTCCAGGAGCGCCCCGCAGCCCACGAGCAGTGCACCTCTGCTGGGCTAACTTAGCCACAATTAGCTCGGATGGGAACGTCGCGGAGCTGCTCTCCCCAGCAGAGAGGCACTTTGAGTCGGCCTCGGCTGTCACGGCGCCCGGGTGTCCGACTCGCCGGGAGGCTGCAGCCCCCCGCCCGGCACGGCAGCGACTCAGAGTGCCTTTCTGCTGGGGAGAGGAGCTCCAACGTTCCCATCCGAGCTAATTGTGGTGTAAGCGAAAACTGTCAGCTGACCCACCTGAAGACGGTAGACGAGCTGACTTTATGACAACACTGGCGATGGATGAAGGAATATAGCCGAAATGAGCGATTTTGCAGAGATGATGTCCCGCGCTGAAGCTCCCCTGCCGTGGCCCCCGCTAAATCGGGTGGATCTAAATAACTTCTGAAGGACTCCGAGCTGCACCATGTCTGTCTGAGTGAGTACATGAGCATGACACACCTAGAAATAAGGTCCAGGTGTCAAAAAACCGGAGTTGCCCTTTAATGTGATGAGTGAGTGAGCGGCCCTGTCCCAAGATGGCCGCCATGTGACGACGTTAGTCCCCACTGGGTTACAACGCGCATGAGCCATCTAGGGTTTGTATATATATCTATGTTGGCATACAGTTTACAGGTGCATTGCTGCCAGCCTGCCACCTACTGGGCCGGAGTGTAATGTCAGCTGAGAAATCTGCCCAAATGTTTTCCAGGACCGTAACCATCTGTGTGCTCTCACACAAACATTTTTAGCTGCTGCCAACAGATCGATGCATTCTGTCTTTTCTATATCCTTTTTCTTTCTTTTTGTGTTTGTTTATCACTTTTTAGAAAATATAACAATGATAGAAGTCTTGGAAACATGAATATTTTTCCATACAATAGTTTCAATTTTCCATACTTTTCCAGATCTGGAAAATTATAAAATCAAATTCCATACTTTTCCATACTTTCCATACTGCGTAGGAACCCTGTTAGAAGTGGGTTTGGTTCTGGTCATTTGAACTATACTTCATTTGTTTGATGTTTAGAGTCACCGACACTTTGTTCCAGTCTGTGTTTCAGTGTGTAGGGAAAAAAATAAGTGTTGTTTTACCTGGCTGCACTGCTTTTTTTTTATTTATCTATTTATTTATTTATTTTTTATTATTCTTAGTGCAATCAGGGCTGGCTGTAGGCATAGGCGCGCCAACGCTCCGTGTACCTTGTGAGCACCGCTCTGCACTGTGCTGCGCTGCTCCGACGCCCTGTGTAGGCATGCTCCGCGGCCCCCCGCTCCCCCCACTCCGCCAAACAAGATGATAGATTCGACTATCAGTCGACTATTGGCAGAATCGGACGAATCAGATTCGACTATGGAAATTCTTAGTCGGGGACACCTCGAGAAACCGCATACTGCGTCCTACATCCTTCCATACTCATACTATCCATCCTGCTTACTCAGTCCATCAAACAGTATGCAGAGCATTTACACTACAGCATACTACATAATAACCCACAATGCATTGCACTCCTCCCCAAGCTGAAATCGACCGCCGAAAGCTGATTTCACTTTAGCTCTAAACTCTTCAAATGTACAACTTCATCGAGATTTTTTTTTTAAATTCGGCGACAAAGTGGTCGTTTAGAGCCAAGTGTGTCGTTTATTTGTCCGAATACCAGCCGTTTATGATTTTGTCCGGGCGAATTCGGTGAAATGTGAGCCAGCCGCAGTGAGCGGCTCCAGCACGGAGGCGGCGGGCGACCGCGGATCACACCGCTGGCCGCCCCCGCCACTCCGACCGGCTCCCCGCCGACGCGCTCGGCAGCGGAACCGAGACGTGTGGTCTCTCCCAGCGGTCCTACGGGGCGGGCCCACCCCGGGCGTCACACCGAGTCAGTTCCGGAGGTCTGGCGGCGCAGCGGACCCGCCGGCGAGCGCAGTTTCTCACACCCTCCGGGGCCGGACCCAGAGCGCGGGGCCAGCACCGAGGTGTCAGAGAAGCAGAGAAGCAGGGAGAGAAGCAGAGCACACACGAACCCGAGCCGCCCCCCCACCACACCCGCCGGCCGCCAGGTGGCGCAAGCTCTGTCTGGCGCAACCGCTGTCCGTCGCGTTGCATCTTGGGTAATTTCAGTATGAGTAGTGAGCACACAATGTAACTTCTTGCATACTCAAAATCGCATACTGCCAGTATGAACGCACTGCATACTCAATAAGTTAGTATGAGTAGTACGTAAGTATGCGGTTTCGAACACAGCCTCTGTTTCACTGAAAATCCCGCCTCTCCCCCTGTGGACTTTGACTGACAGCGTACTTCAACCAATCGGAGCTTCAAAACAAATACATCATGCGTTAGCGACTCTAAGGGTTAGCTTTAGCTCTTTAGCTCTAGCTTCTCTACATGCAAAGACACGAGAAAACGTCTTTTCCTGTTAGAAACTCACCGAGCGCAGACCCTTCAGACTCTTGCTCCTGCTTGATTGTGGCTTACAGACGATGGTGAAATTTTATGTCCGTAATCGGAGTTACAAAAAGCGGCAACGCTGATTGTGGGGGGGGGAGGAGCAGTTCAACTTTTGTGACATACATAAGTTTGAAGAGTTTCAAACAAGCTGTTTTCTACCCGAAGGGAGGGGCTGCTGTAGAGAGCAGCAGACTGAAAGAGATTACTCAGACATGCGTGGATGAAGGCAAATAACATTTTGGGGGTGGTTTAAAAGGGAAATCAACTTTGTGGCATGATTAAAACCTTAAAAAAAGTGGATTTTGCATGATATAGCTCCTTTAAACTTTAACCAAATGACACACAGCAGTCGGGGGTGATCTTGGGTGCCCTGGAATGTTGTAGATGTTGAGTTGGAAGCTGGATTTAACACATTTTAGTTGGCAAAGGCAGCTCACCACGTTTTCATGCAAGATGGCGGACGTGTAGTCCTTGCAAAGTGTTGTAATGAGCCATAGAACTGTTTCATGTTTATTTCAGGTTTAGCTGACACGTGAGTTTATGAAAGATGCACATAACTGTGGCTTGGGCATGATTTTATGATCAGAACGGGTGTGGAGTGGAATAAGTGTGTCATTTCATGTGAAGTGTTTGTAGAATGAGTTGTTGCAGTGGGAAAGCTGTGTTGAAAGTATCTCTGTGATTCAATATTGATGCTGATTCAATGGTTAAACTGAGATGAAAGCTCTTAATTGTCACATATGTATTTGAACTGAAGAAGCATTTGCATTTCATCAGTGATAAGAGAGTGTTAGCATGATCTGTGTTTATTTCATTTACAGTAAAAACAGGGTTACAGTTAGGAGAATTGACTTGAAATAGATTTAGTATAGAAATAGAGTTCATAGGAACGATAGAGGTAAGAGAATAAAATGTTAAATAAGAATAAGGGTTAAAAGTACTGTAAAAGTGTAATTTGAGCTGAGTAAGAGTTTTTGTTATTGATAAAAGGGGTATATTGTGATTTTGATAGTTCAGGACTGTAAAATATGTGATCAGATGTGACTCGAGAGTTGTTGTTAGAAGAAGAGTGTCATGATTGCTGTTGTTTTTGTTTTATAGTATTAAAGCAGTACTATGCAAGATTTGCTTTAGCGCTCCCCCTACTGGTCTCCTGTGAAAGCTCACTGTCGTAAACGTCCTCCGCGTCACCCCTCCCGCCCCCTCATGCAGAGAGCGTCCCACTCCAGTTTCCTTTTTTTCCGCTCGTTAGACCAAGTTTTTTTCTGTCTTTTTGGTTCTGCCATCCGTGAGCACCTAAGGGTGGCGTTGCTAACGCTAGCGAGGGTTACGTGCTTTTGTTAAATCTTCTGCAGCGGCAGTTCCTCGCGCTGCCCGGGAGCTTCTTCCGGTTGCTCCCTCTGTCGTAGACATGCCTGCCTCGCATACTCAAACTTATTGGAAAACAAACACACTCGGAGAAATGCTGCTTTCAGCTCAGTGCAGCGAACTTACTGGCGCTCACATCTACGAGAGGAGGTGCCACTCATCTTTATTTTTCACTTACCAAACGGAAATTAGAACCAATCAACACATCATGCAAAGATCGTCTATTGCAACACAATGACAGATATCGCACTCCAACAGGTTTTATACTTGTAATCCCGTATGAGTGCCGTAAAGCAGGTTTGTTCTCGCGAGATGTAGTCGGGTCCGCTCCTCTGAAATTGCAAGCGCTGTTTTCAGGACACAGACCCCGGGGGGAGTGAAGGGACAGGCGAATCACCGTGACAAGTCATTGTTTACCCCCACAGGGATTCTGAAACACATTTATTGAGGTAAAAAAGTTGCAAAGTTCTGCTTTAAGTACACTGCATTCTGATTTTTCTGGAGCTGGCGGAGAAGAAGTCAGTCTGATGCTGCAGTCTGTGAGATCAAGAACCGAGTGCACTCCTAATAAATCTTTTCCTGTTTTGCAGGCTTTTTGCAAAATAAATATGTTCCACGGAGGATAAGTTGGCCCCTTATTTCCAACTGTGTAACATGAGATATTTATATGTGAATACATAGAAAACCCCAGACCCAAACAAAGCAAATCTCAATACAAAATCAATTAAAATATGTGGCTCAATATGTTTTTCAGGAGCTTTTCCGTCTGTGCAGGAGAGCCAGAGCCTTCCCAGTAAGCAGTGCAGCATGTGAGCGAGCTTCTCTGCTCTGAAACTCATCAAGACCCGTTTGTGCACAATGACTGATGACAGATTGACAGCCTGGGTGTCCTGGGTGGTGTCATATATGCAGATGTATGTGCTGTTTGGATTTACCCTTGACGCAGTTGAGAGGAGCGCACGTCTCTATAGACCTATATCTAGAGTTCTATATCTATAGGTCTATGCTGTAAGCCGGAGCTACGGAAGCCTGCTGTGTGTTTGTGACGGCCGATGCTGATTCATGTTTTTGTGGATGCCTGCTTGAAAATAAACATCTTATTTCGCTCCCAGAACGCCTCTGGAACTACTTCAAACATATTACATGGTGGCAGAAGTAAAAACGCTGGATTTACCTGCAAAGTAAGGAGTCAAGATGGCGAAGTTTAACCCGCCTTCGAACTTTTCATTCGACAAACCAAGTGAGTGGCCGGAATGGGTGTCAGCGGTTCATGCGGTACAGAACGGCTACGAAGCTGGACAAAGAAGATGGCGCCGTCCAAGTGAGTTGTCTAATCTACTCAATGGGAAATGAGTCTGAAAATATTTTCCGCTCCTTTGTCTTCACTTCTGCTGCACAGCAAGATGACTTTGATGTGGTTTTGGGCAAATATGACGAATATTTTGTTCCAAGAAGAAATGTGATACACGAACGTGCGTGTTTCCATCAACGTGTACAGAGGCCCGGTGAGAAGGCAGAAACTTTCATCAGGGCATTGTATGACCTCTCTGAGCATTGTGAATTTGGTGCAAGCAGGGAAGAAAATATCCGCGATCGCATTGTTGTGGGGGTGCTGGATAAAGATGTCTCTCGCAAATTGCAGCTGACCAAAGACCTCACATTAGCGCTGACCATTGAGACAGTCAGGCAGGCTGAAGAAGTGATGGCTCAGATCAGCATTCAAGGCGGAGCAGCCGGGGCGTCAGGCTCAGTCCAAGAGGTAGCACAGAAGCAAGGCAGACACACCAATCGTTCCCTGAAGTCAAAAGGAGGAAATAAGTGGCAAGGTCAATGTGGACGATGTGGAAAAAAGAGGCACAATGAAAATGAAACCTGCCCAGCCAAAAAGTCAACGTGCAACAAATGCGCAAAAGTTGGACATTGGGGCTCAGTGTGCAGAAGCAAAAAGTCAGTGAGAGAAGTGGTCGCAGAACCACCAGAGCAGCAGCAGTCACAGCCATATTTCCTGGGCGCTGTAACGAAAGCAGAGCCAACAGCAGAACAATGGGTTGTTGAGTTGCTCGTGGGATCCACACCAGTCGATTTCAAGATTGACACTGGTGCTGATGTGACCGTCATCAGCGAGGCGACCTACCATTCGCTCACTCCAAACGCACCACTAGAGCCTGCACACATTCCACTAGTGGGGCCTGGAGGCAAGCTAAAGTGCATTGGACGCATTGAGAGTACTGTCACACACAAAAGCAGAACTCTACCCCTCACAGCCTACATTGTCAGCGGACCAACTGTGAACAATCTTCTTGGTCGAGAGACATCTGTGCGATTAAATCTGGTCCGAAGAGTGGACGAAACAGTGCGGAAAGTTGCACAGACAAGCACAGGCGCATACGGCGATCATGGGACGTTGGACACAGACCCTGTTAAAATACAACTGAAAAGTGATGCCCAACCATATGCCGAGTATGCAGCACGTCGTGTTCCTCTTCCAATGCTGCCCAAAGTAAAGGAGGAGTTAGAGAGGATGGAGCGAAATGGCGTCATCGAGAAGGTCACACAACCGACAGAGTGGTGCGCACCAATGGTTCCTGTGCTGAAGAAAGCGACAGGAAAAGCACGCATCTGTGTGGATTTCAAGAGACTGAATGAAACTGTCAAGAGGGAACACTACATCTTACCTATGACTGACGAGATTACTGCAAAGCTCAGCGGTGCCACACTCTTCACCTCCCTGGATGCAGCTAGTGGATTTTTCCAGATTCCTCTCCACCCTGATAGCTGTAAGCTGACGACTTTCATTACGCCATTTGGCAGATTCCAATTCAAGAGACTGCCGTTCGGAATCACAAGCGCATCCAAAATTTTCCAAAGGAAGATGATTGAAACGCTTCAAGGTTTGGAAGGAGTGGAAGTCTTCATGGATGACATTCTCGTGCACGGCGCTACCGAAGCAGAGCATGACAGCTGGCTGGAAAAAGTGATGCAGCGCATTGAGGCTGCTGGCCTGAAACTCAACTGTGAGAAGTGCCTGTTCAAGCAGAAAGAGCTGCGGTTTCTCGGACATCTCATTGACCAGTCGGGAGTTCGGCCAGACCCAGATAAAGTGGAAGCCATCCAGCAGCTTGCAGCACCCACAGATGTGCATGATCTGAAGAGAGTTTTGGGGATGGTAAACTATCTCGGTAAATATGTCCCCAACCTCGCAACTGTGGGAGAGCCGCTGTATGAACTCCTGAGACAGAAGAACATGTGGACGTGGGGTGACGCACAACAAGCTGCATTTGATCGCATAAAACAACTGCTCACAACTGCACCAGTGCTCGCGTTCTATGATGTCACAAAACCCACTGCAGTGTCGGCTGATGCAAGCAGCTATGGGTTGGGCGGTGTGCTGCTGCAGCTACATGGTGAACAATGGAAACCTGTAGCGTATTGTTCCAGGCGGCTCACTGAGGCAGAAACCCGCTATGCTCAAATAGAGAAGGAGCAGCTCGCTGGTGTGTGGGCATGCGAGAGATTTGATCGATACCTCGTCGGCCTGAAGCAGTTCAAACTAGTGACTGACCATAAACCGCTTGTGCCTCTCATCAACAGCCGCAGCTTGGACAATGTCCCCATCCGGTGTCAGCGTCTTCTCATGAGGCTCATGAGATTCAATGCAGTGGCTGAGTATGCTCCAGGGAAGACCCTGCTGGTGGCAGACACGCTGTCCCGAAGCCCTCTGACCAACTCTCCCAATGTGAGTGAAACAGATAGCGAAGTCGCCCATTATGTGGAAAGTGTGTTAAGCGCTATTCCAGCGTCCACAAGCAAAATGGATGAAATCAGACAAGCAACAGCTCAAGACGCAGAAATGCTGTCAGTGAAGCAGCTGATTAAGAATGGATGGCCAGATCATTCCCAGAGTGTGCCTGCTGACGCCAGGGCATATTTCCAGGTCAGAGCAGAACTGTCTGAATACAGTGGACTCATCCTGAAGGGGAGCAGGATAGTAGTTCCAAAATCACTGAGAGCGGAGATTTTACACAAAATCCATGAAAGTCACCAGGGACTTGTAAAGTGTAGGGAGCGAGCACAGTCTTCGGTGTGGTGGCCTGGGATCACTACAGAGATAAACAATCTGGTGATGTCCTGTGAGTCATGCTGTGAAACGAGGAGAACCCCAAAGAGAACCACTCATCCCTACACCACTGCCTGAGCGTCCCTGGAAGAGAGTCGCGATGGATCTCTGTGAGCATAACCAACACACTTACCTGGTTCTTTCAGACTACTATTCCAGGTTCCTTGAAATCCTGGATCTTCCCTCCACGACCAGCAGTAAAGTCATCCAGAAGATCAAAGGGGTCTTTGCACGCTATGGCATCCCGGATGAGGTCGTTAGTGATAATGGGCCGCAGTTCTCAAGTGTAGAGTTCAAGGACTTCACAAAACAATTTGACTTCAAGCACTGCACATCCAGTCTTCATCACCCACAGGGAAACGGCCATGCGGAGCGAGCGGTGCAGACCGCGAAGAAAATTCTGAAGCAAGATGATCCACTAATGGCTTTGCCACAGATCCACACCTTGCTCCAGCACAGGTTACAGTCCTGCGGAACTGTTAATAGGGAGGAAGATTCGCACTACGCTTCCTGTTTTTGAGAAAACTCTTCTTCCAAAGTGGCCAAACAGGGCTGTGGTCAAGAACAAAGACAGCAAAGAATAGATCAAGCATGCCTACTACTTCAATCGTCGCCACGGAGCGAGGGCACTGCCTGTCTTGCAGCCAGGAGATGCTGTACTTTCCAAGCTGGATCACGAGAAGTCATGGTCACTGCCAGCGACAGTTCAGCGCGACGGTTCAACGCCAAGATCCATCATCATCACAACATCGCAAGGCACAGAGCTGAGACGTAACCGCTGCCATCTTCAGCCTGCGCCATTTCAACGCCCCACCTTATCAACATCTGAGGACAACGGAGCTGCACAGTCACATCCTTCTGTATCCGTGACTGATACTGTTCCTGTCAACCAGAGTGTGACTTCACCTGCGACACCTGCACCCAGTCAGACTGTGACCAGGTCTGGGCGCGTCTGCAAGCCGGTCCACAGGATGGACCTGTAGACAATCATGTCTACCTCATGGCCTTTGGGGGGGTGTTCAACACACATGAAAAAAAAAAAAAAAGGGGGAAGGTGTGTGTGTAAAAAAAAAAAAAAAAAAGACAAAAGAAATACATTTGTATGTTCACTCAAGTTTTGTTAAGTGATTTAATTTGTGAAGTTTTGCCAGCTAAAATAAGCTAATTGTGCATTTATGCATGCTTTCAGTTCTTCTTTATTCCTCAATATTACATTGCATTTGGTGTAGCTTAAAGTGTAGATTCTTCCATTAGTGCTTATTTAGGAAGTATAAATAACACTTCAGAAGGAGGGAGATGTCATATATGCAGATGTATGTGCTGTTTGGATTTACTCTTGACGCAGTTGAGAGGAGCGCACGTCTCTATAGACCTATATCTAGAGTTCTATATCTATAGGTCTATGCTGTAAGCCGGAGCTACGGAAGCCTGCTGTGTGTTTGTGACGGCCGATGCTGATGCATGTTTTTTGTGGATGCCTGCTTGAAAATAAACATCTTATTTCGCTCCCAGAACGCTTCTGGAACTACTTCAAACATATTACAGGTGGGAAGAGAAAAGTCACTTGACATGGAGAAGATTATGAAAGTTTTTTTCTATCAACCATCAAAACAGGAGAATTCATCTGATGTAAGATGGATAAACACAAAATTTATGATATGTTCTAAATTTGCATTTGCATTTCTTAAAGCTTGTGTCCGGAGTTTTGAAAGAATGAGAGTTTTTTTTAATTCAACATCTCAAGGTTCCCCCCTCCCTCTGCTTTCTTGAGCGACCAAGCCACGCCCCTTTAACTGTGCACGCGCGTTACCCGTGGAGTGAAAATGAGAGCCTCCGAGTCCTACAGCATCCTCCATGTTTAGCTGTTTACGGTGGATGTTCAGCAGACAGTGGATATATCCGAGGTGAGCGGTCCGGCTGCTGCGTAGCTAACTCTCCTCTGCTGGGCGAGCGGCCGTGCTCTCTGGCTGCTCCACACGGTGATTGACAGCATGACAAAGCAGAAGCTCGACATCTATTGGCTGAAGCTGACCGGCGCTTTTTCGGATAACATGGGGGTCTATGAGACGAGGGCGGGGCTCATAAATACATTTTTATATTGCTTTATGCTAATATTATATTATAGTATCGAACCAGACTGACACATTTAAGCTCTGTTAAGAAATGATTCATACATTGGAAACGAACGGAAAGTCCGGACACGAGCTTTAACTGTATATAGTTTGTCTGTTTGTTTGGTGCAGTTGTCACCCTTGCTTCTTTGTGTGGTCTAAAGAATCAAAAATCAAATCAATGTGGTGTCGCAGAAGCACCAATCCATCTAAATCCACACAAATTTTCGGGTTCTAATAGGTTCGTAAGGAGATTGGCGCTGACGACCTCGCTTAGAGAGGGAAAGAAAAGAAACCTCCAACCCCAATGAAAACACCGACACCTTGCTTTTTGGTAAGAAGAAAACATACATAGAACATGTATTAAAACAGATTTTTAACTCTTCCAAAACAAAACAATGATACAACCGTAGAAATATACCAACAAAACAGATGATACAATGTCCATTTCAGTTCAGATCCTTCTCTTGTAGTTTCACAGTCTCTTTTTGTTATCAGTCTCTCTGATTATGGTTAGTCTCTATTTTTATAGTCAGGCCTGACTCAAAAAAAAAACGGGGGTAGTCTGAGATCTCAGATTAATTGGGGGAAAGGGAAATTCACTCCCAAAGAAAATGATGAATTGGGTTTCTCTCCTACCGCCCTCCTGGGAAGTAGGTGACCTCCGAATTTGGGATCCTCTGTGGTCTTCGCAGATGCAGTCCGGCCCATGGACAGCACAGATCAGATCCTCAATCCGATCTTATCAATCTAATATAAAAAAAAAAACCAGCCTGCACAAAACATGCAGAGCCATCAATGAATGAGCAAGTAGATTTTACAATTGATTCTCTGTCACAAAATAATAAAGAACATCTTCCAATAAATCTCTCTTTTTTTCTTGTTCCCCAGTTTCACAATTATAGGCCAATACAACATTTTATCTATAAAAACACAAAAAAACAGTCACTTCAGGCCCACGTGTCACTCTACACAGTGTGTTGATTCAATCCACATTGCGTCTGCAGGAAAAAAACGTGTAGATGCACAACTCACTTCCTACATTTTTCTACAGAAATTAACATCTCACCAAAGTCAAAACACATTTCCTCATTTCTGTGAAAAAAAAAAAAAACATATCCCGACTGGTTTTTTTTTTTTTTTTTTTAAATAGGTTTGCATACACTCAGTTTCACTTTTTTTTTCCCTCATGGTGGAACACGATGCAATTTACACACATTTTCGGCCACTCACCGGAATATTCTTCAACTCTCTGCTTAAGGCGTCACCCGGACTCAACAAAGATGCTTCCTTGTCACAAAAAATGAAATATTTCCAACAAAAAACACACAGATTCATCCGAGTCACGTCTCCTCCGACTCCCCTAGAATCGAAAGTAAGACGGAAGCTGCACGAGGTGCATTCAAGGTGCATAGGACAAAACTACTTGTTGCACTGCGGTGCATTCACTGCACCTGGGATAGAAACAATATATGAAAAAAACCTCATTAATACTGAAAATCTAACTTGAGCAATGAAATAAACCTGGGTTACACAGTCTTAACAATTTAACTGAAATAAAGTTGTTGTATGCTGAATCAAAGCCGATGTTTCAATGTGTGCCTTCATCAGGGCTATGAACATGAATACTGTTTGGATTGAAAACTACATTTTGTGCATGTACACAAACCATAAGATACTGTACTATGATTTTTTTTTTTTTTGTATTTTTGCCAGTATGTTTTTATTTAACCAGAAATGGTAAAGAACATATTTTAAAAACTCAATAGTTAATATAAATGATAACACACTAAACATGTAAAGCTTAGTTTACCTTTTACACAAAGTTTTTAAGAAGGTCTATCTTTCAGTATTTGTTCTGTGACCTGCATTGCTGTTTTTATTTAACCACAAGGTGGCCCCTCAGAGAATAAAGGATATACTTTCTGTCAAAATGGTATGACGTCATATAAATTTAATCATCAAAAAAAAATACCTGAAAAATAAAAGTCCCGCCCCCAGCACCCCCCCGCCTGCCCCCCCCCGCCCTCGCCCCCGCCCCCGCCATTCTTCCGGAATGAGGTCATGTCTGAGTAAAAGGCGGGAAATTTAAAAAAGGGGTTCTGTCTTTCCATAGGCGTAAGAGTGAGTCAACATTTGCATATGCTATATTGTAGATGTGTACTGGCTGCTCTGTAGTCTGCATGAATGTGTTGAACTTCCATCCAGAGAGCAGGGTTCTCTTTGAGTGGGAGTTCAGGGAGGTAAGAATCGCGGGCTTTTTTTTTTTTTTTTGGAGGGAAAGTTTTTTATGTCAGGCTGAGGGATGATGATGAGAACCAGATGTAGTAATGTAAATATCACGTGTCAGTGTCAGCAGAAAAAGAGCGGGAAAGTTAGCCTGTCACAAGGTTGCCATTGTATGTTGCGGGCTGAAGGCTGATGAGAACCAGATGTGATAATAATAACATGCATACCGATGTCTGTTTACATTAAGGCCCGCCTTCCTGAGTGAGCTCATACCCTACGGGTGTGATCATGAGGAAAAGAGCGGGAAATTTACTAAAACACAAGGTTGCCATTGTATGTTGCGGGCTGAAGGCTGATGAGAACAAGATGTAGTAATATGAGAAACAGATGTGAGACGGGGAAAGTGGGCGTGCATTGTACTGTACTGTATATAAAATGTTTCACATAAGTGTGATCATAGCAGTGGAATCGTTACTCGGCAGGGAAAAAACATGGAGAAAGATCTGTTGATGAAAAAGACGTGGCGTCTTGATGATGGCTGGGGGTTGTTAGTCAAATTTAAGAGTGGTGGAGTATCGCCACACGTCGATCTATACAGCTATGAAACCACGCCTGAGGTCTATCATCTGAAAATCTACCAGAGAGACAGATATGATATTATATGTCAAGTCGAAAGATTTATGGCCCCCAAATAAACCCCTCCCCTCGCCATTTGTGGACCATTTGTCCACCGTATGTCCACTGCGCATTTATCCCCCCCCCAAACTTCCTTCCGTCTGAGGTCTTTTGAAGTTCAGACAGACGGTTAGAGGGGGGTGAATTTAAATTGTACTTAGAGATGGCGGAGAAAAGTGTTATGAAGAGGTTATATTACAAGCCGAGTCATCCTGGTAGTTTCGGCGGGGTAGAAAGAAAGAAAGTTAGGGTGGAAGATGTGAAAGACTTTTTATCATCTCAAGACTCCGATACTCTGCATAAACCGGCTAGGATACATTTTCCAAGGAACAGAGTTTTTGTTACAAGACCTCTCAAACAGTTTCAGGCAGACCTTTGCGATAGGAAGACGGGCTCACCTTTGAGCGTGGTTGAAAGATTTAACCGAATGCTAAAGACTAGAATTTCACTGCTAAGAACACTAGACGGTGCGTGGAAGTCCTACCAGACTTAGTAAAAAGCTATAACAACACTCACCACAGCAGTATAAAAATGCGCCCGGTTGATGTGACTAAGGGCCTTCAAGTGTTTCACAATTTGTACGGTACGCCTACACCACGAGACAAGAGAAAAAAAAAAAAATAAAGACAGGATTTAAGGTCGGCGATGTTGTCAGAATATCCAAGTTGCGAGGGGCCTTCGATAAAAAAATACGAACAGAGTTTCACGGATGAAGTATTTACGGTGTCAGAATGCATTGTGCGTACTCTGCGTATATAAACTCAAAGATTATGACGGCGAAGTGATCGAAGGTTCATTCTGTGAGCCGGAGCTGCAGAAAGGGAAAAAAATAGACTCATTAACATTTAACTCATTAACATTTTTCAATCATACAATTTTCAAACAGTCTGTTAGATATTACATTTTACTACAAACAGATATGTCCGGGTGTCTGTAGCACTTTAGATGGTTATATGACCTTTTTAAAGCTCTCCAGAGGTGAACCTAAAAATTATGATCTAAACAAGAAACTCAGGTTTTATCTTAACATATAAAGCAAATAATCAAAAGCACTACTATTTGTGACCTGAAGATAACCAAATCTGCTCCTAACTTGAAATTTTAAGTTACTGCTCTCAAAACTTTGAAACATGTCGTGTCCTTTGTGATAAGCATCGTGAAATTCTCTGATATTTCCCAGTTAACGTGATCACTGGAAAACCTTCACATCCACCCAAGTTCTAATATATAGATCTGAAAATACAACTCAAAAGGAAGGAAGGTTTTTAAAAAAGTGTATAAAATACAAGAAAAGGTATAAATGAATAGTAAAATCATTCAAAGACAGAGTCTCATTCTAAATATTCAAAATAAAGCCACACAAACTTAATCAGGAAGCGTAGACACACACTTGAATAAAAAACAGAATAACTGGTTGATAATTTTCACAAACTCAAATTCAATTTTCTGTATAAGAGACAATAATGATGTTGTCGATGTACGCCAAACAAAACCGAGTCAGCAGGTCATGTCAGCTTTGAAAGCTGCTGTCTCACAGCTGCAGCGTAGACGGTTGGACTGTCTGAAAAAAAAACAAACAACGTTAATCTTGTAAAGCGATATTGTTGGTCACAGAAGGTGAAACTAAACAAATCCTATGTATTCCTGTGTACAGCAGAATACAAATACACAACTGTGTACCATTTCACTCTGGCTGCTACTGATACTAAGATAGCATTAACATCTGGTACAGCCGGAGTTAAAGGAATGACGCTGAAATTTATTTATTTTTCCTCGGGTCCTGTGCAAATCTGTACTTCTTTGTTCCTGGTTTCAAAAATGGGGTTTATCGGTGTGGTGTTTGGAGACAGACATGACACTCCTCGTTTCAGCAATGATTGAACCACTGGTCTGATCCCCAGTTCTTTTTCCTTTGATAAGAGATACTGTTTAACACAAACAGGATATTTCGCATAGTTAATTGTTGCTTGATAAGGTTCCACAGCCAGCAATCCTACATGATTTGCAAATACAGATTTTCTTCTCCTTTCTAACAAATCCACAGAAACATTACCAAAGAACAAAATATGACAAGCCCATGTAAGGGCAGCATGTATATCAGAAGAAAGAAAGAACAAAATAAAGTGCTTAGTTTAAGAAACAAATATAAACATCAGCTTTACGTTAGCTTTTCCTGTAGCAATTTCTTTTCTGAACAGTCTCAACCAGCTGCACAAGAAAACAGAATATCAGCTCAATATACATTTTCTCACTCTTTTTCTACTCTGACAGACAGTAATGCGTCACCAAGCCAACGGGAACATGTCAAATGCCGCGGGATTTGAGAGAGAGTGAGTGCAGCAGATCTGTAAATGACTGGATGTGGACAAGAGTGAACAGCATAATGACAGGCTGTCAGGATTTGACGCCTGGGTTACACCCTCCCCTCCTAAAACCATGCAACTCCGGTGCATGCTAAACTACATGTATGCGGGAACACACAGCGTTAGACGACGGGACATCAAATACTTCACCATAGGCATGGGCTAAACTATGAAAAAGAGTTTGCACGATCGAGATCAAAGGATTGCCTAAGGAAGGGTACTGTAAACGGTCAGGTGGCTGTCGCTGTCGCGAAGAACGGCGAACAGGCGAAACAGAACCGGTGGGCTCTGAGATCATCTCAGGTATCGAAATAGGCACCTCAGTAGAGAATGGCTCTATTATTGCAGCATTAGGAGATGTCTCTGCTGGACCGCCCGACAGTGGGTCACCCTTCGGTGACACCGTCTCAGGGGGAACTGGACCTTCAAGTAGGTATGGATCAGGTACATGCTAAACTCCCCCCTCAGGTTCACCAGGGACTTCATCCTCCCCCTCACTGGACAAGGATGGAACAGCAACTTCGAATGGACCAGGGGACTCTCCAGTGTCAGGTAAGTCAACTACAGGCGAGTGTATTGTTTCAGGGACTGGGTTACTGCCTGAGGACGGGCCAGGAAAAGAACTTTCAACACTGAACCTCACAGGTGGTAGAACTGTGGGCTCCGAATAACTCCATTCCTCCTCTTCATCACTCAGGCGATCTGGATCCACAACCGGCTTCTTCAGACTCCTGGTTTGAGGTCTGCGAACAGGTGCAGCGGGTTGCGGTTTGGGATCTGTGGTTTCGGGCAGAAAACCACATGGCAGTAACAAGTCTCTGTGTAATGTGCGGGTTCGTCCAGATGTGTCCTTCTCCGGTTGGACTGTGTAAACAGGGAGGTCTCCTGCTCGTTTGAGCACAACATAAATGTCTTTCTCCCACTTGTCCTCCAGTTTGTGTTTACCACGGAGTTTCACGTTGCGGACGAGCACCCGATCACCTTCCTCCAAAATAGACGGTTTTACTCGTTGATCAAAACGAGATTTGTTTTTATCTGCAGATCAAGCAGCATTCTTAGAAGCGAGTTTATAGCTCTCTTCCAACCGAGAATGAAGAGCCTGCACGTATTGAGAGTGCGACATGGACTGAGCGTCTCGAGTGGGAAGGCCGAAAGCCAGGTCCACGGGCAATCTTGGAGAGCGACCGAACATGAGCTCATATGGTGTGTAGCCCGTGACATAATTGCGGGTGCAATTATAAGCGTGGACTAACGGCTTCACGTATTCCTTCCATCTCTGCTTCTGCTCTGGTTCAAGAGTTCCTAACATACTGAGCAACGTGCGGTTAAACCGCTCAACCAGGTTACCACGAGGATGGTAAGGGGTGGTCCTGGTCTTTTGTATGCCAGCTATGTCACAGAGCTCTTTAATGAGATCCGATTCAAAGTCGGGCCCCTGATCTGTGTGTAAGCGCTCAGGTATACCGTAGTGAACAATAAAGTTGTCAAACAGACATTTTGCAACAGTTTTAGCCTTTTGGTTGGCAGTTGGAATAGCCACGGCAAATTTAGTAAAATGGTCAGTCAACACTAAGGTGTCTTTTGTGTTACTTTTATCAGGTTCGAGCGATAGGTAGTCCATACACAACAGTTCAAGGGGTCTGCTTGTTTTGATGTTAACCAATGGAGCAGCTCGTTCTGGAAGAGCTTTGCGCCTGACGCAACGATTGCAGGTCCTTATTTTCAGCTACAGAAACACTCTGACACCAGTCTGAAGAACAAAAAGTTGGTGATGCAGCCTTAATTCTTCACATAAGAGAGAAAAAACCCATTATGCATTTCAACAAACATCTAAAGTCAAAATGTTGACTGTTAAAAAGTTTCTCACTCAATGTGTGTATTCCAGCTGATCAGCTGCAGTTCAGGTCGTCAAATCAACTGAAATGTGAACATCAGCAGAGTTGCTGCTTCTCAGAGTCTTGATCTGAAGTCAAAAAGGGAAGTTGCTTCAAGAAGTCTCCCACCTTCCTGATTTGGTGTCAAAGGACAATTCCTCAAAACGTCTCCAGCATCTCCAGCTCACTGGGGTGTGAGAGGCGAATATAGTTTGATAAGAGCTCATTTACCCAGAATGCCATGGAGGACGTACAGGCACAGAGCCATGCAGGTCATGCTGGAGTGTTGATGAGTTATAAAGCTGTTAAATAAATGATAGAAGATCAGCTGTCATGCCTTGTCTGCATGTTAGAAGTTTAATGTTCTGGTAGCCCCAAACAAAAACACAAAGAAAGAATCATTGTGAAAAACAGCAATATTCTTCAGCCCCTCTAAGAGGTTTGTTCAAAACATTCTGCAGAATAACCCATTTATTCCCAGATGTTGTAGCAGGAACTGAGCGTTATTTCCCAGCTGCTAACATCAGCACTCTGGAACACACCACACACTGTAAGATCAGAAGAGGAAGATCTTGTGCGATCTGTCTTTTGTTGTCTTCAAGTGTGCAGGGTTCCTACATATTTGCCTTTTCAAAATTCCATACTTTTTCCATACCCAAATTTCCAGACTTCTCGTCAAAAACATCAAATAATTTGTGACATTTTAGTAAGCATAGTGCTCTGCGGAAGGATATACCGGCGCACAGCGGCTGAGTCTACGGCTGCTACTGCTGTGCTCGGGTATATCCTTCCAGAGCGCTGCCATACGCAGATCTGTGTGGATCAAAACGTTATTTTAATGGATTGAAAAGAAAACACGTCTTTTAAAATGTTTTATAACCATTCGGATTTACTTCGTGTGCTAATACGCCGTCCCCTGGACCACTGGAAGGAGGATTTTGTCCACTTTCGTCAGTCCGGCTCCGATTTCTATTGACTTCCAGCAATTGAGCTAAGCTAACTACGATGCTAACAGCTGGGAACCAGCCACAAAAAAGGTATTTATGAGCTTGTCTAACTTTGTCAATGATAGGGAAAGGGTGTGGGTCCAAAATCTTTGGAGTATTCCTTTAAGGGGGCATTTATAATAATAATAATATTTTATTCAATTTAAAAGCGCCTTTCACAACACCCAAGGACGCTGAACATTAAAACACAGAGAAAAATTAAAAGCAGTTTTAACAACATAAACTTAAGGCAACAACATTGAATGGTGAGTGCGACTATGAGCCATTGTTGAAGTAGGACTGTCTGAAGAGGTGAGTTTTGAGTCGGGATTTAAACAGTGGCAGGAAGTCAATGGTGCGGAGGTCGGGAGGGAGAGCGTTCCAGAGCTGGGGAGCAGAGCGACTGAATGCTCTGTGCCCTTTATCCAGCAGCTTTGTCACAGCTGTGACAAGGAACTCCTTGGTTTCCATCCTGAGCTGTTTCTTCCCCATCATGTGGCTCAGCACCGCCGCTTCCCCCATGTTGGAGATGTCGAAGGACTTCATGCAAAGTCTGCATTTTGCTTTTCTCGTCTGCCAGGAATCCTTTGCCAACCAGCCTTTGTATTTGGGATTTTTTAGCCACTCCTCTGTAGGGCTGGGAACGTTAGATATTTTTCGGGATACTTTTTCGATACCTCACGTATGGTACCAGTTCCTGAACGGTACTTTTTTCGGTACCTGCCTTCACGGCGCACAGACAACACCATGACTGCATTTGCACTTCATGCCACGAGGTGTGCTGTTTGCATGTTCAACCTTATTTTACACAGACACCACAGAGGAAGAAGGGCTGCAGGCTCTCTGCATGTTGTTAGAAAGAGTGTGAGCCGGTAAGACGTGGTAACATGTTCAATGATGGATGCACCGTTTTTTTCAGTAAAAGAGAAGAACTGAACCATCATTTCCGCGCATGTTTATTGACCGCGCAGCCACTTTAAGAACCAAAACTGATACCTGTACGCACGTCTCTTGTTCAGTACCGGTATATACTGGAGTTTTTCGGTCAGTACCACTGAGGTACCGTTAAACGGTACCCAGCCCTACTCCTCTGGAAATTTACATCTTCCCATGTTAGCTCGCTCACGAGCAGTAGCTGGTTCACCTGCCCTATTTCTTCTTCTGTTGGTTTTGCTTGGTGGTTGGCATCCATAGATATCATATAAGAAGTAGATGCCTTAAGGCCTCAGTATGCTTTCCCGTCACAGCGACGTCGTTCCTACGCCGGCAACCCTACGCCGCTACTGAACATATCTTGCTTCTGCGTCAAGGGAACACCCTCCTCTGCAGTTTCACCACCAAGCCGCTAGGCAGTCACAACAACAATGCGTAGCTCCGGCTTTTACCTAGACATAGATCTATAGACATAGATATCTAGACACGTGCACTTACCGAACATATATCTGCATATCTGACATATCTGGTGACACCGGGCTGTGGTGGAGGAGAGGCTGAGCGGACCATGATGAAATATTGGTGAAACTAATGAGTTTTTGGACAATTAAAGCCATTTTAGGAGCGGCTCTACGCATAGCCCTGTCTGCTAACAGTGCTAACACGGCCAGAGTTGGGTATGTAACGACAAGTAACGAGCGTTACAAGTAGTTAAATTACTTTTGATGGGAACGAGTAGTGTAATGGCACTACTCTCTCTAAATTGGTAGTTAAACCAGCGTTACAAATGAAACGCTACGATCGTTACTTTTACAATGACTGCAAATAGAGCAACCAAAATATTATTTAAGCGGAGTTTTTTTATTACCACCAGTAGATGAAAGGCGGCCATGCGTGCAACTGCTCGCTCTCTCTTCCGGGTCAGGGCTGATGGAACCGTCACAGTAACATTGGTTGCCTTATATAAATTTGTGCCCCACTGACAACACTGCACTCCCTCCTACTGTAAATGCCCCTTTTAAATGAATACTCCGAAGATTAGGAACCCACGCCCTTTCCCTAACATTAACAAAGTTAGACAAGCTCAGAAATCCCTGTGTCTCTGGTATCCAGCTGTTAGCATCGCAGTAGCTTAGCTCGAAGCTTAGCTGGAAGTCAGTCAGAGCCGGACTACGCAAATGGACAAAATCCTCCTTCCAGTGGTCCAGGGGACGGCGTGTTAGCACGTGAAGTCAATCCGAATGGTTATAAAACATTTTAAAAGACGCGTTTTCTTTTCAATCTGTTAAAAAAAAACGTTTTGATCCACAGACCTGCGCATGGCAGCGCTCCACGGAGAGAGATGAGGGAGCACAGCTCCGGAGCACTATGCAGTAACGAGTAGTGTAACTTCATTACTATTTCCATAGAGTAATCAAGTAGTGTAAGGCACTACTTTTTTCAAAAGTAACTAGTAACGGGTAACTCTTTACTTTTTTGAGTAACGGACTCCAACTCTGAACACGGCTAACAGTACAGGGATGTGCGCCGCTCAATTTTGGATCTAAATTTCTCCCAAAGCACTGTTCGGATCAGAAAAGCATTCGGGGAGAGTTCTACTTCATTCTATAAACAACACGAAAGCGGACCAATCACAGCCCTCGACGTTCACGTCACCACGCGTCGCCTCGACGCAAAGTCAGGATTTTTGGGAGGCGCACGTCAAGCCCTAGCGTAGGACCAACGTAGGGCGCGGCACAGACGTCGTAGGAACGACGTCGCGGTGACAAAGGAGCATACTGAGGCCTTCAAGGCGGAGTCAACAACGTCGTTCACTGGCGGCCATCTTTGGACAGTGGGCCACACCGGGGCGCTCTGTGTAATCTAAGGGAAGGTGAGTGATTTACACTAAAATACTCAACTCATTGAATTCTTGACAGATTTACAGACGGTTTGATTTATTACTAACGTTATGTTGCTATGATTCAGACTAAATGTTAAAATCACAACTTTTCTTTTTGCATACAGTTAAATATCTACTTGTCTGGCGTTTCTAACAAACCAAGTCATTTGAAAATTGAACAAAAATTGAGCAATCACCAGCTATTTCAAAGTTGACGCTCAATTGACTTCAGGTGGGTCAGCTGACAGTTTTCGCTTACTTAGCCACAATTAGCTCGGATGGGAACGTTGGAGCTCCTCTCCCCAGCAGAGAGGCACTGAGTCGGCCTTGCTGTCACGGCGGGAGGCTGCATAAAGTCAGCTCAGCTACCACCACGGTCGGACAGCCAGGGGCGGCTGGCGCGTGGATCCGGTCGCCCGCCTGCGGAGCCCGACCGGGCCTGGAGGCTGGACCGCTGGGTTGGGGGAATCGTCCGCCTCGGTGGCGCCGCTGGGCGCCGTGCAGCGGGGGGGTGGGGGGGTGGGGGGGTGGGGGGGGCCCGTGGCGGCCCCGGGTTGCCTTTCGATCCGGGGTTGGATGCTCAAAGCTCTGCTCTGCTCTGATGGGATCTGCTGTGCTTCGCTCTTCTCTGACAACGTGCTAACTTAGCCACAATTAGCTCGGATGCTGGAGCCTCTCCCATTGGCTGTGTGCGTGCCCAACGGCCCGCGCACAGCGCTCCTCGCCCGGCTTGGAGACGTCCAGAGACTCTCGGTGAGGAGAGACTTCCAGGAGCGCCCCGCAGCCCACGAGCAGTGCACCTCCGCTGGGCTAACTTAGCCACAATTAGCTCGGATGGGAACGTCGCGGAGCTGCTCTCCCCAGCAGAGAGGCACTTTGAGTCGGCCTCGGCTGTCACGGCGCCCGGGTGTCCGACTCGCCGGGAGGCTGCAGCCCCCCGCCCGGCACGGCAGCAACTCAGAGTGCCTTTCTGCTGGGGAGAGGAGCTCCAACATTCCCATCCGAGCTAATTGTGGTGTAAGCGAAAACTGTCAGCTGACCCACCTGAAGACGGTAGACGAGCTGACTTTATGACAACACTGGCGATGGATGAAGGAATATAGCCGAAATGAGCGATTTTGCAGAGATGATGTCCCGCGCTGAAGCTCCCCTGCCGTGGCCCCCGCTAAATCGGGTGGATCTAAATAACTTCTGAAGGACTCCGAGCTGCACCATGTCTGTCTGAGTGAGTACATGAGCATGACACACCTAGAAATAAGGTCCAGGTGTCAAAAAACCGGAGTTGCCCTTTAATGTGATGAGTGAGTGAGCGGCCCTGTCCCAAGATGGCCGCCATGTGACGACGTTAGTCCCCACTGGGTTACAACGCGCATGAGCCATCTAGGGTTTGTATATATATCTATGTTGGCATACAGTTTACAGGTGCATTGCTGCCAGCCTGCCACCTACTGGGCCGGAGTGTAATGTCAGCTGAGAAATCTGCCCAAATGTTTTCCAGGACCGTAACCATCTGTGTGCTCTCACACAAACATTTTTAGCTGCTGCCAACAGATCGATGCATTCTGTCTTTTCTATATCCTTTTTCTTTCTTTTTGTGTTTGTTTATCACTTTTTAGAAAATATAACAATGATAGAAGTCTTGGAAACATGAATATTTTTCCATACAATAGTTTCAATTTTCCATACTTTTCCAGATCTGGAAAATTATAAAATCAAATTCCATACTTTTCCATACTTTCCATACTGCGTAGGAACCCTGTTGATGGAGTGTTGAGCAGCTCCTGGTCCACTTTACAGAAGCTGAGAAACTCCACACAGACCAGTTCACTCTCTGAAGGCTACAGAGTCTCATTGTCCTCAGAAGGTTCAGTCCACACACTGATGGTTCTGCGTCACATCCAGAGGAACCCTGGTTCGATGCTGGACTCTCTCAGCTCTTCACACTGCTCCACTGACACTCAGCAGATCTTCTGGTGGTTCCTCTGTCACTCAGTCTGGATGAAGCTCTGCTCTCCTCAGTAGATCTTCAGGACACACAGCTTCCTCTCTGCTCTCAGTTCTTCCACCTGCAGAGAGATGAGAGGAGATGATCAGAGTCTCTGTGAAGCAGCGAGGACTTCAGTCCTGTTCAGAGCAGCAGTCAGCAGCTCAGAGCTCATGAAGGACCACCACTGTCACACCAACACAACAAGCCTGTGGCTCCTCTGATTGGCTGACTGTGTGTCCTCTGCTGTCCAATCCTGAAGCTGCTCAGCGTTCTCCTCTCACAGCCTCACTGAGAGTCAAACACTGGATCTTTGTTCTCACACTGACTGTGTTTAGTACAAACCTGCTGAAAGCAGCATGGACTCACTCCAACCATCTACTGACCTCAGAGTCTGCAGGCTGCAGTCTGGACTCTGCTGGAGATCAACCAGCTGCTGCACATCTGGAGCCCGCAGCTGGTTCTCACTCAGGTAGAGCTCCTTCAGGTGGGAGGGGTTGGACTTCAGAGCTGAGGCCAGAGAAGAACAGCTGATCTTTGACAAACTGCACCCCCTCAACCTGAATAAAGAGAGAAAGCAGCAGAATCAATGAGGAGGAACCAACCAGATGTGTTGATGGAGAAATGAGCAGCTCCACATTACTGTGTCCTGATCAATGAGCTGTTCTGTTGTTGTGGATCTTCATCACTCACATCATCCTCATGCAAAACTCAGCCACACCTGCTGATGAGGACCAGAGGGCGGGTCCACATGACACCAGCTTTAAAGTCGGAGCATTGGCTCCCTGTCTGCTTCAGGGTGGATTTTAAGCTTCTTTAACTACTTTCTAAATGTCTTAACGGCCTTGCTCCATCTTATTGATCTGATCAGCTTTGACCACATCGACCCTCGTGGATCCTGAGCTCCTCCAGCAGCTCCTCTGATCCACATCAGAAGAAGAACAAAAACTCACAGTGAGGCAGCTTTTAGCCACGATGGCCTCCATCTGTGGAACAGCCTGCTGGAGAAGCTCAGGACTGCAGAGACTGCTGGGAGTTTTAAAAGAAGGTTAAAGACTCACCTTTTACACAGGCTTTTAACTGACCTTTTAAATTCTTTAAATTCTTCCTTTGTTATGTTATTGCTGCTCATTTGCTGTATTTTTCATGTCAATTTTAGGTAATTTTAGTATGTCAGTTTTACATCTATTTTATTGATGTATTTTTACTCTTTTAAATGCTCACTTTATTTTATTGATCCTAATTTAGGCCTTTCATTCTGTTCTTTATTGTTTTTCATACTTTTATTACCCCAGTGTTTCCTCAGGGGGTCCAGTATATTGGGGGGTCCATGGGGCCCTTTGGCCCGGCCGGTTGGGGGGCTCCCCACCTCGAGTGCAGACCCCCCCGACAGTCATGACCTGTGACCCCTCCCAGTGTGGACGACCCCAAACCGTGGTGTTTTCCAGGATCTTCAGTGCCATGCCAGATCTCCTTACTGTGTGTGTGTGTGTGTGTGTGTGTGTGTGTGAGTATGTGTGTGTGTCTGCATATGGAGTGTTGAAGGGATGGGTTCTCTGATTTGGTTTTCCTTTGTTTAGTTGTCGTCCCGTCATGGTTGGAGCTTGTTTTCAGCACTTTGTGCTGCTTAAAGTATGAAAAGTGTTTGATAAATAAAGTTTGACTGATCGACGTCAACACAACAGTCACACACCTCCTCATGTCCACACACACATCAGTAACCTGCTGCTGAGCTCAGTCCACTCTCTCACTGCAGGATCAGAGTCTCAGATCACAGCTGCTGACAAACATTTCTCCTTCTACAACAGTAACAGACAGTCAACTGACCACAGATCCTCCAGACTGCAGAGTGGACTCTCCAGAAAACCACACAGCTGCTCAACTCCTGAATCCTGCAGACGGTTCCAACTCAGGCTCAGAAGTTTCAGATGTTTCAGGAGGGAGGGGTTGGACTTCAGAGCTGAGGCCAGAGAAGAACAGCTGATCTCTGACAAACTGCAGCTCCACAACCTGAATAAAGAGAGAAAGAAGTGAGATTAGAGGACAAAGTCTGATGTTGAAGTCATTGAGAGCTGAAGAAGGTTCAGACTGGAAGAGTTTAGAAATGTAAAGTCCAAACAGCTGAAGCCTCCAGGAGGAGAAGAGCTCTCATCAACATGCTGATCACTAACATGCTGCAGAGCTCAGTCCACACAACACTCACTCACTCACTCACTCACTCACTCACTCACTCACTCACTCACTCACACACACACACACACACACACACACTCGGCAGCAGCTTGCAGGCACAAAGTCACAATTTCCGTGGGAATCGTCTGGTATTATACTTTGATACTGTGATACTTCTTCTTCTGGGCTGCTGTAACAGTGAAATTTCCCCACCGTGGGATCAATAAAGTTTTATCTTATCTTAACTTCTCTTGGTTTTCTCCTCCTGAGTCCAGCTGTTCCAACAAACGTGCGGAGCATGAAGTTCATGTCCAGAAAGAAGGAACAGTATTTTTCATGAGCTAAAGATGGCGTGGTCCCCGAAAGTCGGAGCCAGATCAGACGATAGTCGCTGTGATCGTAAACCAACCAGAGGAAGCCCATATGGAAAAGATACAGATAAAAAAATTATCTCCTTTGTCTGAAACTTGTATGTAAAGCATACAATAGTGAAACCAGATATAAGATCCTTGGTAAATTTGAACAAAATGAAAATTGTATGATTTGGGTATTTATCAGAACAATATATGACAGTAATGTTACGTACAATATTCTTAGTAGGAAAATGTAATATCAACCTAATCATCATGGAAACTGAACTGTTGCAAATATTAACGAAAATATGTACAAATTGTACTTGTGGTGCAACAAATGTGAGACATTTAAATAGACAACATGATTCAATAATGAAATTACAGGAAAACACATGATTGAATAAAAGCAGGTTTCCAGCTCATCATGACAATGGACTTTCTTTTTTTTTTTTCCTAAGTCTTGCATTTTTACAACATTTCATGAGCAATTATATCCAGTAATATTCATTCCATTCTTCCTGTAGAAATATTTTCAATTTTGCACAAGATCAGCAGATTACATTCGAAGCTTGGTCACCAAGAGATATGAATCCCACATTGGGTGGACCAAGGGCAGTCACCTCAGTGAACCTTCTATACCCCTTGGCATGCTGGGGTCCTTGTCTCATTTCATTGCAGAAATCTTTAACTTCTGCTGGTGCATTTGTCAAGAACTGCTTTGCTAAACAGGGGAAAGCACGGGATAATGCCACTTGTTTGCATATTTGTTGTGGAACAGCTTGACTACTTTTTACTTGTTTTAGAAGGTAACCGTTGAAATCTTCAAACATGAAGGCTGAGTGAGTCCACAGAGGACCCCAGTGTACAACGCTTTTGCTTAAATGCAGTAGAGAAACTGCAAAGAGATCCAGTCTGGAGCTGAGCACACCACCACTGCCCCCCCAAAGTTCTTCGCTGTCCAGGCCCGGTTCATCATCTGCAGATTCACTGCTGTCACCGTCCAGCTCCACATCAGAGTCTGTTATTCCATCAAGAAGGGACTCCCAGTTGTCCAAGGTAATTGATTTGTAAAAAATAAATAAATCTACTTCATCATCTACTGCTTCTTAGATGTACATGTATGAGTACGGACGATGTAATTTTTGTCTTAATGTCTTAAATCAAGTCAAATTTTATTCAAACCCTAAATACTCACTATGTCTCCTTGTTTAAACAGGTGGAGATCCGTCCTGGGACTGGAGTCATGACAGAGAAACTGGCCTGGGCCTACGCAGTTAATGCTAATTCGGCTGCAGTATTTGTGAGGCGTCTGCTGACTGCAGTCTTCCCAATGGAGATACTGCTGGTGAGCAGTCGTCGTGGCGGGAAACGAGGCAGAGGAGATGCTTGTCTACCTCTGGACAAAACTAAACTGGATGCCATCTGCAGTAAGTCTTTAACCTGGTATGTGTTTTCGCTTTCCATTCGTGGTTAGCATTGAGCTAGTTTAGTTTTAGTTTATTTGTTCAGCAGAACACAATTAAGGCAGTGCAAGTAGGGAACGAAGCCCAAAGGGCTTGTACAGAGTTCCTCTCCCTGACTTATTTCCAATGACAAATAAGCTGACAAATATAAATGAGGAGTAATGCCACAACATCGATCACTTTATACTCTTCCAGTCTTATGAAATATACATTTCTTACTGATAGACATAAATATATATCATAAGGACCAATTCCAAGTAATTAAATTTCTTGATTATCTAATGAGTTGCAGCACTACACCAATACAACCAATAATAGCGTGCAAATCAAGTAACAATACAACGTGAGTAAAGAACGAAAAGTTAGAAACAAAAAGTAGTAATACAAAAGGCATTTAAAAAAATCATAATAAATTGATTCTCAAAATTTATATAAAGAGCATTATCAAAACAAAATCGTAAAGAAAAAAATGTGTGTGTGTGTATATATATATATATATATATATATATATATATATATATATATATATGGAGTGATAGAAATAAAATACATAATTTAACAAACAAAGTATAACACCAAATGCTTTTGAGGATGCTTAAGTAAGATTTTATGGGAATACTAGAGATAATTTTAACTGTTTCTTAAAGAGTGAGTATGAGGTTACAGAGCTAAGTGTAGGACTAAGACCATTCCAGAGCCTGGGGCCTCTGTAGGAAATACCGTGTTGTTGAAGAGATGTTCTTGTGTGAGGTAAATGGAGATTATTGTTAATACTTTGTCCAGTTGAATATGAGTGTATGTTAGATGTGTGAGTGAAAACATTATGAAATGAGTCTGGGAGCTCACTTTTATTGTAAATGAATTTGTGTGGAAATAAGCAGACTTGATAAATGTTCAATTTGTCAATGGGCAAGACGCTGTATTTTCTGAAAAGTGGTGCAGATGGCGCATATCTGCTGGAGTTTGAGATGATTCTCAAAAATCTTTTCTGTATGACTATTAGCTTATTTAGATATGAAGGATAAGTAGATGCCCAGATGATATTGCAATAGTTCAGATACGGAAATATAAAACTATAATAAAGTGTTAAATGTGTTGTAGGAAGTGTCAAATGATAAATCTTCTGAAATATCCCAAGCATTTTCATAGACCGCTTACAAACATGATCAATATGATTTGCCCAATTTAGCCTTTCATCTATCATTACCCCAAGGAATTTTACGGTTTGTACTTGTGTTATCACAAGACCATCTATGAAAACTTTGGCTAATTCCTTGGAGTAAACCTTGTTTGTGTTACAAAACACAATGAAATTGCATTTTTTAACATTTACTGTAAGCCTGTTGAGTTGAAACCATTTTGAAACCGAGAGAAAGTCCTTATTCACCTGATCAATCAATATATTTAAGTTATTATGGGTCGCAACAAGATCTGTGTCATCTGCAAATAATATGGGAAAGAATCTTTCACATGAGAAGGCTAAATCGTTTACATACATCAAAAAAAGCAGCGGTCCCAAAATTGAACCCTGGGGGACGCCTAAGAAAAGTTTTGAGCTCTTTGAAGAATAACCATTATATAAGACATATTGCGCCCTGTTCTGAAGATAATTGATAAACCATTTGAGGGCCCCGATTAACCAGACCCCGACACACACAGAGGTCTCTGCCTGAGGCTTTTCAACAGAAGCCTCCAGAACATCCAGGAGTGTTTTAGAGAAGTCAAGTTAAGATTTTGGTATTTTCAGCATAATTTGACGTTGCTTTTCAATTGGTGGTCAAAGATGTCATTTCAGCAGTGATTAAACTATTTTCATATATTTAGTCAATTAAATCCTGATTGTGTTAATGGAGCTACAAAATATATATAACATATCAAAGGTGGTGGTGAATGACAGCAAGCTATAGTTTACAGTATATTTGCACTGATGACTGGAGTTGTTTAAAGCTCGGGTAGACGATGTTGTCCAAAAGCATTTTTTGTCATACTGAGTGAAATGCTCCTCGCCCCCTGGGAGAAGTCAATACATTATGTGGACGGAAAAAGGTGCAGGAAAAATCTGACAACTGTAGCAGTGTGGACCGCTCTTCAGGAACCAATCAAATCCCTTCACCGTTCTACCAGCCCCCTGCGCGTACATTTCAATGGCGTGCACTGGCCCTGGTTCAGAGCGCGCATGTTGCCAAGGCGCTCGCGGCTCGCAAGAAAAATAGAGGGCAGCGGAGCGGCGCGCTGCGCTCCTATGCACGTTGTGTGCGGCAGTCAGAAAGGTTAATAACATTGGAGGCGATCACAAACTCCGTGCGCGGCGCTTCAGCGTCCAGTGCGTTCGCTCCCAACGGGAGCTCCTCCAATGAGGTGGGAGCTGGGCGGAGCCTTGGGAGATGCTACGTTCGTGCTACATGCTAGTTTTCCAAGATCGCCGACCCTGGCTTTAATGTGGTTTCAGCATGTGACTGAACCAGATGCTGTGTCTTGACGCAGCATATGTGTTTAGAAAGTTTTGTTTATCGTGTTATTTGTTGTGCATTTTCAGGTATTTTTTTTTAAAATGTATTTATTTACTGTAGTATAACTACTCACGATACCTAGGGCAAAACAAGAGACCTTAATTATCTTTATTGGAAGCCATTTCAATGTAACATAAGATAGAGTATGACAGAGAACTTCCAGGATATAACATTGTTGTAGTATTCTTCTGTTGGTTAATAAAAATTGTTCTTTTATTTGGTTAAAATCTTGGTCCTGTGTTTTATTGTCCAGGTGAGGTCGTTCACTCAGGCTCAGAGTGCAGCTCGCCTCCTGCTGATCAGACAGACAGACTGGCTTATTAAGGCAATGTTAAGATGAGGAAGAGGAGCAGGAACTGTTGGGAGCTGCTTTACAGCGTCAAACAGCGTTACTGCTACCTGTGATGTATGTAAAATAAACTTAAAAATATATACTTTTTTTTTTTTTAAAAAACGTAGTGAAAAGTATCGGTATCGGTATCGGCGATACTGGCCCAGTAATTACTTGGTATCGGATCAATCCCAAAATCTGGAGTATCGCCCACCCCTATAGCTGGAGTAGAAGAAGTCAGTCTGATGCTGCAGTCTGTGGCTGTGTTCGAAACCGCATACTGCCTACTACATACTTCCATACCCATACTGCATACTGCATACCCAGCCCATCAGACTGTATACAAAGCGTTTACACTACAGCATACTACATAATAACCCACAATGCATTGCACTCCTCCCCGAGCCGAAATCGACCGGCTAAAGCTGATTTCACTTTAGCTCTAAACTCTTCAAATGTAGAACTTTATCGAGATTCTTTTTTAAATTAGGCGACAAAGTGGTGGTTTAGAGCCGAGTGTGTCGTTTATTTGTCCGAATTCCAGCCGTTTATGATTTTGTTCGCGCAAATTCGGCGAAATGTAAGCCAGCCACAGTGAGCAACGCACTTCCGGTTATTTTCACAAAAATAAACCACCCCTTTCCCTTTCTCATTCAAAAAAACCTTAGTGATAAACCGGTGCTTTTACTTTGAAAACAAGAAGCCAATCTTTCCACAATATATCTCGCTAAACATCGCTGTTTGGACCGGTGTCCCGGTCGGCTCGCCGTCTTCGGTACATCATGGTCGCTTTCAACATGGACTTGTTGTCAGATGTAAGTGTTTTTTTTTTGTTTTTTTTTTTAACTATTTTTAATCAATGTAAATCTAATCAGAAATCTCGTAACATAACATACCTACTAGCACAAAAATTGGAGGGAAAATTATATCTAGAACCATACTCAGCTTGGTGAATGAACATCATTAAGAAACAGTCATTGTGAACTGAATAAAGTTTATTAAAATAAATATTCCATCATGATGCTGCTGCTGTTGTTGCTGCTGCTGCTCCGTGCTCATCAGCTCCCGCTCTCCCGCTATCTGTCGCATTGCATTTTGGGTAATTTCAGTATGAGTAGTGAACTCACGATGTGTACTCAACAATTCTGGCGAATGCAGTATGCATCCGGGAACTTCTCGCATACTCACAAATCGCATACTGCCAGTGTGAACGCACTGCATACTCAATAAGTTAGTATGAGTAGTAGGTAAGTACGCGGTTTCGAACACAGCCTGTGAGATCAAGAACCGAGTGCACTCCTAATAAATCTTTTCCTGTTTTGCAGGTAAGCTGGGTCTTAAAGGGGCTGTATTGTGCTTCTTTAGCTAGTCCAAACCCTATTATTGGCATTAACATGGTAATAGTTTATTTTTGGCGCTAAGGAAAAGTCATTTTGTGTTAAATAAAAGATTTTCGGGGGTAATTCTGAAACCCGGAAGAGAAAACGCTCTGGCTGTGTTGGAAACCGCTCGGGTTGTCCTCAGATAGTCGACGATTTGATGATTCGTTCAAAGGGGCCTGATTCGACTGCCAATCATGCAGTGGAAGCATCGAAAAAATGTGGTTATTAAACCAGGACCATTCCATCACAGCTGTATGGGGGTGCTGAATGACTGATTTTACATAGAATTGCTTGTTTTTTCCAAATAAACATGATATAAAGCCTATTTGATATACATGTTAGCCTATCAAATACACTGTGGAAAAATTTACTTAACTTGTACTTTTATTCAATATTCTATCTATTTAGTGTTTGTGAATCAACCACCATGGTGAGTGGCACAATCCGATTTTGCGCAGAGCTCCGTCACAGAGCAGCATGTCTGTGGTGATTTGGCTGAACTTTAAAAGGCTCAAAATGTCAGAAAAAAAAACAGAACTTCAGACCAAGTCAAAGATGATCCAAAAAAAGTCAAATGCAGATTGTGTCCTTTCATATCACTTCACAACAACATGGCTTTCCACATTAAACGGGTAACTAGCCAGATAATTGGGCTAATAAAAGACGGTTCTGTTACTCAATTCTCATTTTTAATGCTGATGCTTTTATTTCGTTTAATTGCAATATTTTAGGTTATTATTATATTATTATTATTTATCTTAAAGGCTAATTCTATTTAATTTAGTGTTTGTTTTTGCATGGATGTTGCGCTGCGAAACGGACCGACACAGTGCAATTAAGCCTATTTCATTTAATTTGAGCAGATAATGTGAGAAACTGTTTAGCCAAAAAATGTGAGCTTATCTGCAGAGATTTTAGATATAAATAAATGACATGCTTTAGCCCGTTTGTTAGAAGTGGGTTTGGTTCTGGTCATTTGAACTATACTTCATTTGTTTGATGTCTAGAGTTACTGACACTTTATTCCAGTCTGTGTTTCAGTGTGTAGGAAAAAAATAAGTGTTGTTTTACCTGCCTGCACTGCCTTTTTTATTTATTTATTTATTTATTTATTTATTTTTTATTATTCTTAGTGCAATCAGGGCTGGCTGTAGGCATAGGCGCGCCGACGCTCCGTGTACCTTGTGAGCACCGCTCTGCACTGTGCTGCGCTGCTCCGACGCCCTGTGTAAGCATGCTCCGCGGCCCCCGCGGCTCCCCCCGCTCCGCCAAACAAGATGATAGATTCGACTATCAGTCGACTATTGGCAGAATCGGACGAATCAGATTCGACTATGGAAATTCTTAGTCGGGGACACCTCCAGAAACCGCATACTGCCTCCTACATCCTTCCATACTCATACTATCCATCCTGCATCCTGCTTACTCATGGTGCATTCAGACCGCACGCGTCGCAAGCGTCGTGAGCGGCGCTTTTCTGTGCAAAGTCTACGGTGGACGAGCGTCGTGGAGCGGCGGGCTGCGGGGCGGCGCATCAGGAGCGTCATGAGCGTCGCTTTTCGAGCGTTTCGAGCGTCGACGCCCACGACCCGCGTCCCCAGCGTCAGGGGCGTCGTGAGCGTCGCTTTTTGAGAGTTGGGAAAACTGAACTTTCGACGCGCTGCCGCTGAGCGTCAACCAATCAAAGACGATCCCTCCGGTGCTACGTCACTACGAGTGATCCGAGCACCGATGCGGGCCAACCAGCCAGTGTTGCTAACTTGACGACTTTCTCGCTAAATCTGGCGACTTTCCAAAGCCTCTTGGCGACGTTTTTTTTGTCAAAAGCAACTAGCGACAAATCTAGCAACCACCTCTGGTGCTCTGGAGACGTGACAGGACGTCTCGTTGCTGTCGTCAATGAGCAGCGGGTGCTGCTGCGTGAGCCCCTCCCCCGTCCCAAAGCGCTCACAAGCGGTCAGTCTCAGCAGCGCTCCCCGCTGCAGTCAGAGCAGAGAGGAGCAGAGCAGCCAATAGCGACTTTTCCGACGACGACGCGGTCTAGCTTTATTTAACAAATAAAGCCAAGCCGCTCTCCTGATGAGATCCGCCATAGCTGGAAACAGAAATCAGCCTCCAGCGCGCCAATAAACTGACGCACGTGCTTGATTGTGGCTTTCAGAGAATGGTAGAGATACAAAAAGCGGCAACGATGATTGCGGGGGGGGGGGGGGGGGGGGGGGGGGGGGGCAGTTCAACTTTTGTGACATACATAAGTTTGAAGAGTTTCAAACGAGCTGTTTTCTACCCGAAGGGAGGGGCTGCTGTAGAGAGCAGCAGACTGAAAGAGATTACTCAGACATGCGTGGATGAAGGCAAATAACGTTTTGGGGGTGGTTTAAAAGGGAAATCAACTTTGTGGCATGATTAAAACCTTAAAAAAGTGGATTTTGCATGATATAGCTCCTTTAAACTTTAACCAAATGACACACAGCAGTCGGGGGTGATCTTGGGTGCCCTGGAATGTTGTAGATGTTGAGTTGGAAGCCGGATTTAACACATTTTAGTTGGCAAAGGCAGCTCACCACGTTTTCATGCAAGATGGCGGACGTGTAGTCCTTGCAAAGTGTTGTAATGAGCCATAGAACTGTTTCATGTTTATTTCAGGTTTAGCTGACACGTGAGTTTATGAAAGATGCACATAACTGTGGCTTGGGCATGATTTTATGATCAGAACGGGTATGGAGTGGAATAAGTGTGTCATTTCATGTGAAGTGTTTGTAGAATGAGTTGTTGCAGTGGGAAAGCTGTGTTGAAAGTATCTCTGTGATTCAATATTGATGCTGATTCAATGGTTAAACTGAGATGAAAGCTCTTAATTGTCACATATGTATTTGAACTGAAAAAGCATTTGTATTTCATCAGTGATAAGAGAGTGTTAGCATGATCTGTGTTTATTTCATCTACAGTAAGAACAGGGTTACAGTTAGGAGAATTGACTTGAAATAGATTTAGTATAGAAATAGAGTTCATAGGAATGATATAGAGGTAAGAGAATAAAATGTTAAATAAGAATAAGGGTTAAAAGTACTGTAAAAGTGTAATTTGAGCTGAGTAAGAGTTTTTGTTATTGATAAAAGGGGTATATTGTGATTTTGATAGTTCAGGACTGTAAAATATGTGATCAGATGTGACTCGAGAGTTATTGTTAGAAGAAGAGTGTCATGATTGCTGTTGTTTTTGTTTTATAGTATTAAGTACATTGCATTCTGATTTTTCTGGAGCTGGCGGAGAAGAAGTCAGTCTGATGCTGCAGTCTGTGAGATCAAGAACCGAGTGCACTCCTAATAAATCTTTTCCTGTTTTGCAGACTTTTTGCAAAATAAATATGTTCCACGGAGGATAAGTTGGCCCCTTATTTCCAACTGTGTAACATGAGATATTTATATGTGAATACATAGAAAACCCCAGACCCAAAGAAAGCAAATCTCAATACAAAATCAATCAAAATAAGTGGCTCAATATGTTTTTCAGGAGCTTTTCCGTCTGTGCAGGAGAGCCAGAGCCTTCCCAGTAAGCAGTGCAGCATGTGAGCGAGCTTCTCTGCTCTGAAACTCATCAAGACCCGTTTGTGCACAATGACTGATGACAGATTGACAGCCGGGGTGTCCTGGGTGGGAAGAGCAAAGTCACTTGACATGGAGAAGATTATGAAAGTTTTTTTCTACCAACCATCAAAACAGGAGAATTCATCTGATGTAAGATGGATAAACACGAAATTTATAATGTGTTCTAAATTTGCATTTCTTAAAGCTCGTGTCCGTAGTTTTGAAAGAATGAGTTTTTTTTAATTCAACATGTCAAGGTTCCCCCCTCCCTCTGCTTTCTTGAGCGACCAAGCCACGCCCCTTTAACTGTGCACGCGCGTTACCCGTGGAGTGAAAATGAGAGCCTCCGAGTCCTACAGCATCCTCCATGTTGAGCTGTTTACGGTGGATGTTCAGCAGACAGTGGATATATCCGAGGTGAGCGGGGCGGCTGCTGCGGAGCTAACTCTCCTCTGCTGGGCGAGCGGCCGTGCTCTCTGGCTGCTCCACACGGTGATTGACAGCATGACAAAGCAGAAGCTCGACATCTATTGGCTGAAGCTGACCGGCGCTTTTTTGGATAACATGGGGGTCTATGAGACGAGGGCGGGGCTCATAAATACATTTTTATATTGCTTTATGCTAATATTATATGATAGTATCGAACCAGACTGACACATTTAAGCTCTGTTAAGAAATGATTCATACATTGGAAACGAACGGAAAGTCCGGACACCAGCTTTAACTGTATATAGTCTGTCTGTTTGTTTGGTGCAGTCTTAACAATTTAACTGAAATAAAGTTGTTGTATGCTGAATCAAAGCCAATGTTTCAACGTGTGCCTTCATCAGGGATATGAACATGAATACTGTTTGGATTGAAAACTACATTTTGTGAATGTACACAAACCACAAGATACTGTACTATGATTTTTTTTTTTTGTATTGTTGCCAGTATGTTTTTATTTAACCAGAAATGGTAAAGAACATATTTTAAAAATCAATAGTTAATATAAATGATAACACACTAAACATGTAAAGCTTACTTTACCTTTTACAGGAAGTTTTTAAGAAGGTCTATCTTTCAGTATTTGTTCTGTGACCTGCATTGCTGTTTTTATTTAACCACAAGGTGGCCCCTCCATTGGTAATGAAACCCAGGTAACAATACAAGTGACAGCTGACTGATTACTCTGTACAATGACTGACTGCCCTGATCTCTCTTTCTCTCCCTACATACACACACACACACACACACACACACACACACACACACACACACACACACACACACACACACACACACACACACACACACACATACACACACACACATATATGTATATATATATATGTGTGTGTGTGTGTGTGTGTGTGTGTGTGTGTGTGTGTGAGAGAGAGAGAGAGAGAGAGAGGGAGACAGAGAGAGAGCGAGCGTATAATTTCATGATGCCATGGCCACCCCAGACTAGCTCTGCGTCTCATCCTGGCCACTCCAGTAAAACTGTCCTGGATACACCACTGACACAAACATCAGTTTCAGGTGTGTTGAAGTGTTGTTCATGCTGTGGGTTGACATCCAGCATGTCAACCCAGCTGCCTACAAAATGACTTTAAACACTGAAACAGTTTCACTGTGGTGTTGATGTAATGTTTGATATATGAATGGCAGTGGGACGAATATTTTAATCCTCTAACAAGTTAATAACATGTTCAGGTTGGACTGATCTGCTGAATGTACATCCTGTAGTTTCTGTCTACATTCAGTCTGTGTTGCAGGAGCTCCTGCTGCGTTTGGAGCATGAAAGTTAGTTGGTTCTTGGCTCCTGGTGGAGTCTGCTCTGGTATCCTGCTGTTTGGAGACGGGGTGGTGGTCGCTGAGGGGGGATCTGGGTATTCTTGCTGCTGATCAACTCTGCAGTCAGTGTTTTTTCTCTCTTCTTTTTATTCATCCGAAAATTTGGTTGCAGTTCCCGTTCGTATGTAAATTAAATCTGACTGGTATCAGAGCTCCAGATGTCAGATTTGTCAGTTGGATTATTAACAGTTTGGGCAGTGCGATTAAACGCTGTCGGGTGTTTTCTCATTTAAAGCAGTTCAAGCCTGACATTGTCTTTTTGCAGGAGACTCACATGAGAAACAACCATCAAGTTAGACTGCGGCGTCCCTGGTTGCTGAGATTTTTCACTGAACCTTCAATTCAACTTAAACTGACTCCACAAAACACACTGAATCATCAGGCTCTGGGACCAGATGGGTTCCCAGAGGAATTTTTTCAGGCATTTTGCCACCAACTGGTTCCCAGACTGTATTCTGTTCATGTTGAATCTCTGTCAAATGACTTTCTTCCTCTGACATTGAGACAAGCATCAGTCAGTGTTCAGTCCTGTCCCTCGTCCTCCAGGCCTCATGAACTGGATCAGTCTTGGTCAACCCCTCTGGCTTTACTGGAAACCTGCTGCTCATTTCCACATGAAAGATTTGGTTTCAGTTTAGAAAGCAGTTTACATTTAGATCTTCCACCATATCAGCTCCACTGCTGGGAAATCCTGTGTTTCAACCTGAGTTTACTGATCCCACCTTCACCTCATGGATCAATAAAGGACTGAAATGTTTTAGGGATCTTTATAAAGATGGGATTTTCTCTTCTTTTGCTGCTTTGGCCACTGAGTTCAACCTCCCATCTCTTTAGGTTTCTCCAGGTGAGGAACTGGGTAAAAGTCTGATTTCCTCATTTTCCAAAACTCCCACCTGAGCAGATGAGGAGGAACCTCCACAATTCAATCCCCTGCAAAGATCTTTCATTTAAACATGTATAGAATCATTCAGTCATATGATGGTTATTGAACTACCAGAACAAAGGAGGCTGGCAGTGTGAGATGGGTTTGGTCTTTGAGGATCGATGGAGGGAATCTGCTCGGAGGGTTTTTCATCAGACTTCCATCTGTGCTCCTCTGACATTGATACAGGTGAAGGTTGTGTTTAGATGTCTTTATTCCAAAACTGGCTTTGCTCAGACGTCTCCTGACAAAGTCGACGTCTGTGACAGATGTTCTGGTTCACCCTGTAACCTCACTCACATGTTTTTCTCCTGCCAGACTCTCAGAAAAAATGAGATTCTCCAGGCAGGGCGAGCTGAACAAATATAACAAGAAACGGCAACTATTTATTGACTTTATGCTAATATTTAGGCTTCATTCCCCCACACTCCTGCAATTGTTTATTATTGTATGTTATTTTACAGGTTTTGTTCTTATGGTCATGTTTGACACTTTTTATTGCACATTTTTTGTTTGTGTTTTATTTTGAGTTTATTCAAGCTCAATTTGCTCGATATATAAAACTTGAAAAAAGGACAGGCGTACAGATGTGATTTCATGTCAGTGCCATAATGCACTGCACCGGACGGTAGAGGAGCTCAGCGACTCCTCCAGCGGCCGACTGAGACACCCTCAGTGCAGGAAAGAGCAGGTCCTTCATCCCCACCGCTGTCAGACTGGAAAACTCCACTGTGTAGAATATGTGCAACAATCCTGGACATTTTAATATCCTGCAGTCAGCGTCACTTTATAACCCCCATAAGAAATCACTGACACTATTACACCACTCATTCTGCGGCAAGAAAAACATAAATGTATGTGTTAGTATATTTTATAGTTCCTGTTATATTTTAAGATTTATGTTGTCAGTAAAGTTAGATCTTTTCGTTTTTTAATTTTCTTTTATTCTGACAACGATTTGCACTGTTACTTATTCTTATTTGTTATTTACACCTCTCATCACTTTTTGCAAAGCCCTCTGTCCTACGAGCACCTGTAAATCTATGTGCTGTGAAATTTCTAAAGACCATTCTATTGTATTCTCATATTTTTGTGAGCTTACCAATAAAAATAGATGAAACAAAATGATTCTGACTGATTTGATCTTTGTTCTTTTGGAGAGCTGAACTGATGTGAACACCAAACAGAAGCAGAGTCCAGTGGAGGACGTGTCAACAGCCGAGGTGACTGGACACAAAGCCAACAAGTCAAGAGTTTGCAGTTTGTGAGAGTTTGGAGCTCCAGCTGGGAGATCAGTGACAGTTTGATCCAGGAGAGATCAGCCTGCTTTGAAAGCTGAAGGTCAACATGGAGCGTGTCAGAGGTTCAGTCAATGATCCACTGCAGCAACTTTCTTCTTCTTTTTTTTTTTTTTTTTTTTTTTTTTTTTCCCTTGTCCTGTTCGGTAGCTGGGGCGTGCAATATTGTATGATTGTAGCCTTTTACTATCCGAACAGATTTTAATATTAGCAGCAGGATGAGACTGAGTCTCCTCCTGCTGCTGCCTTTATTTAAAGCTGGCATCCGGCATGGCTACCGGACAGGACCGGGACGGAAACGCTCAGAGAGCAGGGACAGAAAGAGAGAAAGATAAAGAGAGGGAGAACGGAAGGGGGGGGGGGGGGGGGGGGGGGGGGGGGGCGGCACAACCTATGTACAAAGTCACAATACAAAACAGTGTTGTCGACGCACCACACGCAACCTAGAACAATCCCAAACCCCCAATCTAGACAACACCAAAACAGAGCCGACAACCAACACAGAAAATTACAGAACCATACATACATTTTTTTTTTTTTTTTTTTTTTTTTCCCCCTTTTTTTCCAAACCATATTAGTGAACAGACCAGGCCACAAAAATAAAAGGAGGTGTAGGGGAGGAGGGAAATGCAAGGACACCACAAACCGTATTTTTTTTTTTTTTTTTTGAATATAGCTAGTAGTAACTAGTAGTAAACTCGGGGCGTGCATCAAGAGAGGTCTGCTACAGATCACCATTAGTCTAACCACCACAAGAAGACAAGGTAACCCAGTATGTAAAGAGTGATTAAAGATCAACGTGATCATGTGAATATGATGGTGACAGTGATGGTGATAGTGATCATGCATATATGACCTCTGACCTCTGAGAAGGCCAGAAGCAGGCCAGAGAGGCCCTCAGAGCCCAGACAGCCGGCGGACATCACAGAGCCCGGATCCAAGCCGCCCCCCCAGGCAGACGCCCACGCTCCAGTCCCAGAAACGGGGCAGAGGAAAGCCCCGGCCGGGGACCCGGCAGTCCCGGGGCCCGGGCCCCGCGGAGCCATGACCGGCAGGAGCCGGTCCACCCCCGGCGCCGGACGCCCGGGGCGGGCAGGGCCGAGAGCCCAAGGCCCAAGAGCCCAGGAGCCAACCCCCCACCCAGGCGAAGGGCTATGACCCACCCGGGAGAACCAGCCCACACGGGCGGCTACCCACCCCGGGCCAGTACACCCCCCAGTGTTCCGGCCACGCACCCCGAGATCCAGGGCATCACCCACCCCCCACCCACCCCACCCCACCCCCCCCCCCCACCCCACCCCCCCCCCCCCCCTCCCCCCCCCAACCCACCCCACCCCACCCCACCCCCCCCACCCCACGACCCCCACCCGGAACCCACCCCCCCGCCCGTCCCCCGCCCGGCCCACCCCTCCCACCCCCTGTCCTCTCCCGCCCTCACTCCCCCCCGCCCCAACCCAACACTCATACCCACTCACTCATACTGACACACACACATGCACACACGCACACACACAACCACTCATCCCTAAACCAAACGCACACACACACACACTCACATTCCAACACACTCACACCCTCTCACGCACACGCACACGCTAACAAGCACGCGCACGCACACGCACATACACACACACACACACACACACACACACACACACACACACACACACACACACACACACACACCACACACACACACACACCGACACACAGACACACAGACACACAGACACACACACACACACACACACACACACACACACATGCACACACACACACACACACACACACACACACACACACACACAGTCCATCCTACCCCAAACACACTCACATTCCCGCGTCATCCAACTGTCACATCCTGTGGGAGACACCCCCGGAAGGCAAGGGAACACCGAACCCCACATCCAGAACCCCCCGCCACCCACAACTGCCGCCCCCCACCCCCCCGCCGCAGACAGGTATGCACCCCCCTGAGCCAGCAGCCCCCAAACCACAGCCGCTCCAAACCCCCGGCCTGTGGGGAAAACAACAGCCCCCCCCGCCCCACCCCCCACCAGAAGGAACCTGGAAACGGGGGCGCAGAAGACCCCATTGCCCTCCCTCCCCCCCCCTCCGTCTCTTGGGTGTTGATGGGAGTATATGTTGTTTGCGATTAAAATTTGAGGGTCAGTAACCACACCGTGCCGCGAGTGAGGCCAAACGAGCAGTCTCATCCACCTGAACAGCCCCACCCCCGACACAGCGCGCCAAGACCCCCCCGATGTGTGTGTTTGTATGTATTTGGTCGTGTTAGATGACTAAGTGCAATTAAGACTGAGAGGCGAGCCACTGAAGGGTGCAGTGATTGGGGCCACTTAGATGGCCCCCTCCACCACACCCAACTTGATAAGCCCGCCTCCCAAAGCCCTACGTGTGTGTGCATGAGAGCGGGGGGGGGGAGGGGGGTCCGGGGATGCCGCAGCACCCCCGTCACCCAGGAGCCCCCCGATGAAGGACAGGGCCAGGAGCGCCACCCCCCCCCCCCCCCCCAGGACCAGGGCGGACAGCGACCATGGCCAGAGAACCACCGACCCAAGAAGCACACACCCATCATGCATCAGGAGGAGTGAAGGTGAGGACAGACAGGGGGCAGCAGAAGGACCCAGACCCAGGGCGCACCGACCCCAGGCCCACCGGGGCCACCCCCCACAGGACACCACACTCTCTCATACATAGCTCCAGTCGCCCACACATATACACACACGTACAGACATACATACATACTTACAGATACACACCCTCACACACATACATACCCCGCTCACAGATACATACCCACACACACATACATACATAGTCATACACAAACATATCCAGATACACACCCACACACTCACATACACCTACATAAATACCCACACATACAAAAACATATATACATACTCACACATACACACCCACACACATATACACATACACGTACACGCACCTTCCCCAACCCCCTAACCCCCACAGCCCACCACCCCCCTATCTACACCCCCATCCACCCCGCCCTGTCCCCCACCACCCACCCACCTCCCCCGCCACCCCCCACCCACCCACCCACCTCCCCCGCCACCCCCCACCCATCCACCCCACCCCCCTGTCCCCCACCACCACAACCACCCACCCCGATGCCCTGGATTCCGGGGCAGCAACCAGACACCAGGGCGTGCACCGACCCAGGCCGCGGCAGCACGCCCGAGCCGACCGGCCCCCCCAGCCAGGTCGACCCCCCCCACCCTCACGGAAGGAGAGAGCCCCCAGGCACCAGGGCCCAGGGCCCCCAGCCACACCCGCCCCAGGACACCCCGGCCGCCCGGACATGAACCGGCACCCGCCGACCCCGGCCCCCCGGGGCCCCCGCCCCACCGCCGCCAGACAGCCCCAACAACCGGCGGCCCCCCCACCCCCAATCCAAACCAAACACGAAGACAGCCCCCAGCGAAGCTGCCCAGATCCCGACCCCAAGACAGTGCCAACCACCTGCAGCCATCAGGCCCCCCCACCAACAACCGACCCTCAAAGTGGAGAGGCCCTCATCTTCCCCTTACATTAAGTGATGGAGCTGATCACAGGGGACCAGAGGGAACCAGATTCAGCTGATTGATCCTCTGAACAGACAGACATCGTCTCCAAGCTGATATGATCTAATAAAAGATTCTTAAACTGCCCATTACTCAGATTATTTCTGGATTTCCAATTTACAAGGATAGTTTTCTTTGCGATGCACAAGATGGTGAGAACCATGTAGACAGAGTTTATCGACATGTTAATTTCACCCAGATCACCTAAAAGGCACAGTGTGGGAGTTGCAGGGATATTGCATGTGAACCATGTTGACAGGTCTTCACACACCTGAAGCCAGAACCTCTGCACTGGTGTGCAGGACCACAAGGCATGGAGGTAGTTGTCAGTCATGTTATCATTGCAATGTGAACAGATATCAGATTGTGATAGACCCATCTGGAACATCCTTCGTCCTGTGTAATGAATTCTATGCAGAATTTTGAATTGTATTAGTTGTATATTTGAATTCTTTGTCATTTTGAAAGTATTTAAACATATTTGTGACCACGCATTTTGGTCAAAGTTGTTAGATAAGTCAGCCTCCCATTTTAAGGTCGGAAGGAAGATTTCGTCTTCTACCTTTGATAATATTTTATATATCTTTGATAGCAACTTTGGGGAACTGAGGTTTAAGAATTCTTCGACCCCGAGAGGTAGCTGTCCCTGCAATTGATTAAAGGTATACTTTTTGCCTATGATAGATTTAAGTTGATGATATTCTAAAAATGCTGTGCTGCTGATTCCATATTGTGAGATGAGAGTATTGAATGATAGAAAGTTGCCATTTTCAATGATATGTTCAAGCTGGCTGATTCCTTTATTTCTCCACTGAGTGAAGTTGATCATCTTTTTGTTTTGCACGATGTCCGGGTTGTTCCAGATGGGTGTGAGTTTACACGGGATCAGAGAAGATTTGGTTAGCTTTAGAAAGTCCCACCAAGCCATTAAAGAGGAGCTGATGTTGACACTTTTAAAACACCGATGGGATTTGATGGTGGGACTGATGAATGGCAGGTCAGAGATAACTAGATCCTCACATAATGCTTGCTCTACATCCAGCCATGGCTCATCTAAATTGTTCGGTTTAAGCCATTTGGAGATATATTGCAGCTTGCTGGCTATAAAGTAATTACTGAAGTTAGGCAAGTCTAGTCCACCTCTGTCTTTAGTCTGTTGTAGCGTCTTTAAACTGATACGTGATGGTTTATTTTTCCAGAGAAATTTAGATATGTATGAGTCCAGTGATTTGAACCAGCCAGACGATGGTTTGGTTGGTATCATTGAAAATAAATAGTTAACCTTAGGTAAAGTCATCATTTTAATGGTGGCAACCCTCCCCATAAGAGATATAGGTAAGCGTCTCCACCGTAAGAGGTCATCCTCTGTTGATTTCAGTAACGGAACGTAATTTAGTTTTAAAAGTTCTGATATCCTTGGAGAAATGTTTATGCCTAAATATCTAATGTTTCCAGACTGGATTGTAGCATTGGGTATACTTTGTAAATCACAGTTTATAGGCATGGCTGTAGTCTTAGACCAGTTGATAGAATAGTCAGATATTAGTGAAAATTTGTCAATAAGTGTGATTGTCTGGGAGATAGAAGATGGAGAGTTCTGCAGGAAAAGCAATACATCATCTGCATAAAGACTTATTTTATGTTCTATCTTATTATTAGCCAGGATCCCTCTGATGTCTTTATTTTGTCTTATAGCAGCTGCCAGAGGTTCGATAAAGATGGCAAACAGTGAGGGAGAGAGTGGACAGCCCTGTCTGGTTCCTCGCTGCAGACAGAAGCTTGGAGAAGTCTGCTCGTTAGTCTTCACACATGCAGCTGGGTTGTTATATAAGATTTTAATCCAATCTATGAAAGACGTTCCAAACCCAAATTTGGTTAATATTCCAAATAGAAATTTCCAATTTACTCGATCAAAGCTTTTTCAGCATCTAAAGAGATAATTATGGATTCCAGATTGTGTATTGTAGCGTAATCTATTATATTAATTAATCTGCGCATGTTATTGGATGAGTGTCTACCTTTAATGAACCCTGTTTGGTCAGGATGTATTATGAGCGGGGTTACCTTTTCTATTCTTCTGGATAGGGCTTTGCTGATTATTTAACTTTCTTCTTCTACCAAGCTTTGAAATGTGGAGCTGCACACGGCTCTGCCACAGTCACAGGACTGAAGCTCTGAGAAGAAGATTCAGTTTTTCCTGGAGATCCTCAGAGTGGATCACTCTCACATCAGCCTGATGTCTGAACCTCAGTGTCAACACAACTTTCACACAACACAAACTAAACATGGAGTCTGACCTCAGATCCTCCAGACTGCAGAGTGGACTCTCCAGAAAACCACACAGCTGCTCAACTCCTGAATCCTGCAGCTGGTTCTCACTCAGGCTCAGATGTTTCAGATGTTTCAGGAGGGAGGGGTTGGACTTCAGAGCTGAGGCCAGAGAAGAACAGCTGATCTTTGACAAACTGCAGCTCCTCAACCTGAATAAAGAGAGAAAGCAGCAGAATCAATGAGGAGGAACCAACCAGATGTGTTGATGGAGAAATGAGCAGCTCCACATTACTGTGTCCTGATCAATGAGCTGTTCTGTTGTTGTGGATCTTCATCACTCACATCATCCTCATGCAAAACTCAGCCACAGCTGCTGATGAGGACCAGAGGGCGGGTCCACATGACACCAGCTTTAAAGTCGTAGCATTGGCTCCCTGTCTGCTTCAGGTTGGACTTCAAGCTTCTTTAACTACTTTTTAAATGTCTTAACGGCCTTGCTCCATCTTATTGATCTGATCAGCTTTGACCACATCGACCCTCGTGGATCCTGAGCTCCTCCAGCAGCTCCTCTGATCCACATCAGAAGAAGAACAAAAACTCACAGTGAGGCAGCTTTTAGCCACGATGGCCTCCATCTGTGGAACAGCCTGCTGGAGAAGCTCAGGACTGCAGAGACTGCTGGGAGTTTTAACAGAAGGTTAAAGACTCACCTTTTAAACAGGCTTTTAATTGATCTTTTAAATTCTTCCAAGTTCATATTATTGCTGTTCATTTTGCTGTAATTTTGATGTTAATTATAGTTAATTTTACGATTTCAGGTTTTACATCGTATCTATCTTATTGATGTATTTTAACTCTTTTAAATGCTCACTTTATTTTATTTTTCTTCATTTAGATTTCTTATCCTATTTTTTCTTCCTTTCTATAGTTTTTTAACCCCAGTGTTTCCTCAGGAGGTCCTCCACACTGGTGGCTGGATCAGCTCTGCTGCTGGGGGTTCTGTCCATGGGGCCCTTTGGCCCGGCTGGTTGGGGGGCTCCCCACCTCGGGTGCAGACGCCCCCGGCAGTCATGACCTGTGACCCCTCCCAGTGTGGACGACCCCAAACTGTGCTGTTTTCCACGATCCTCAGTGCCTTGCCAGATCTCCCCACTGTTTGTGTGTGTGTGTGTGTGTGTGTGTGTGTGTGTGTAATTGCGTGTGTCTGCATATGGAGTGTTGAAGGGATGGGTTCTCTGATTTGGTTTTCCTTTGTTTAGTTGTCGTCCCGTCATGGTTGGAGCTTGTTTTCAGCACTTTGTGCTGCTTAAAGTATGAAAAGTGTTTGATAAATAAAGTTTGACTGATCGACGTCAACACAACAGTCACACACCTCCTCATGTCCACACACACATCAGTAACCTGCTGCTGAGCTCAGTCCACTCTCTCACTGCAGGATCAGAGTCTCAGATCACAGCTGCTGACAAACATTTCTCCTTCTACAACAGTAACAGACAGTCAACTGACCCCAGAGTCTCCAGACTGCAGAGTGGACTCTCCAGAAAACCACACAGCTGCTCAACTCCTGAATCCTGCAGCTGGTTCCCACCCAGGCTCAGAAGTTTCAGATGTTTCAGGAGGGAGGGGTTGGACTTCAGAGCTGAGATCAGAGAAGAACAGCTGATCTCTGACAACCTGCAGTTCTCCAACCTGAATAAAGAGAGAAAGAAGTGAGATTAGAGGACAAAGTCTGATGTTGAAGTCATTGATCACTAACATGCTATAGAGCTCAGTACACACACACACACACACACACACACACACAGTTTCGGTTGCCAAATATAGAGTTGTGTGAGTGTTTGTGTCTGCAGAGCTCAGTCCACACACACACACACACGCACGCACGCACGCACGCACGCACAATTTTTAAAATCTTGTTCCAGTGTGAATATGTGACCTCTAGATGTCAATGAATCCATTTTTGTCCCAGATCAAGTCAGAACAGTAAAGAGTGAAGACAGAACTGACAGTTAGCGTAGCGGCTAGCGAGTCAGACTGAGTGAGCTGAAGGCCACTGTGACTGAGACGGAGGGATCACTATCAACCTGGACACATGATGTGGTGGAGCTCCAGAAGAAAGAGGAGAAACTTTCTGCTCAGGTTTCAGCTCTTGAGAATAAATATGAAGATTTAGAGGGGAGATCTCCAGTGACGGGAATAACGGCCTGAAAATAAACAGTGTTACTATTTTTAATAAGAAGTAATCTAATTACTTTTTCCAGTGTTGAAAAGGACTTTCTGTTCCTGACAATAAAATTCTGCGTGGGTCCGTTACTATAATTCACTGTGTTTAACTTGGTTTTCTCCTCCTGAGTCCAGCTGTTCCAACAAACGTGCGGAGCATGAAGTTCATGTCCAGAAAGAAGGAACAGTATTGGTGCAAAGTGCGTCACGTGACGACCGAGCCACGACTCATGTCACTCATCTCATGACGCTCAGAATGTGTCACAGTGCCGATTTCACCTGGAGAACTTTTGGCGTTCAGGAGAGAGAAAAGAAATCTTTCTCATGAGCTAAAGATGGCGTGGTCCCCGAAAGTCGGAGCCAGATCAGACGATAGTCACTGTGATCGTAAACCAACCAGAGGAAGACCTGGACGGATGTTAACACACAAACAGCTCCTCAGTGAGGCACGGACATGACAGGGCAGAGCAGACAGAGATACAGCCAGAGAGCCCCGATCATTCAGAGGCAGCTTTTAATGGAAGGACAGACATCTGTTGACACACATCTACTGTGTTTGATTATTCTTTTAGAAAAGTAGAAATGCTATCTGCAGTTACTAATCACATTTGATTGGTGTCTTGTCTCATATTATCACACAGCAACGTTTGAATAATTTAGATTAATGTAGTGTTTCCTGTTTGTAATTTATTCTGTCAAGTGTCCATTTATTTCATTCATCATAGATTCAGTTTTAGAAGAAATAACTGAAATTAAGGTTTAATTGAGAGGGAATCCAAATTGACATATATAAACATTTCTTAGTAAAGGTAACACAAGAGTGACCTTGCCTAGTCATTAGTTACTTTTAAAATGTTACTCAGTTACTTTTTCTAAGAAGTAACTTGAAACTATAACTAATTACTTTTATAAAGTAACTTGCCAACACTGGAGATCTCACAGAAATAACATCAGAATAATCAGGATATTGTAAGAATGAAAATGAGGATGCAAATGTTAAAGTTCAGTTGACACAGATATCAGGTTTCAGGTGTGTTGAAGTGTTGTTCATGCTGTGGGTTGACATCCAGCATGTCTATGTTCAGAAATGGCCGTGGGGGGGCGCTGTGAGTTAGCAGGTGTGGCTGTTGGGAGGAGAGGAAGAAAAACAGGAAGATGAGGCGTTTAAATGGACCTTGGAGATCTGATTTAAGAGCCAGCTGCCTACAAAATGACTTTAAACACTGAAACAGTTTTACTGTGGTGTTGATGTAATGTTTGATATATGAATGGCAGTGGGACGAATATTTTAATCCTCTAACAAGTTAATAACATGTTCAGGTTGGACTGATCTGCTGAATGTACATCCTGTAGTTTCTGTCTACATTCAGTCTGTGTTGCAGGAGCTCCTGCTGCGTTTGGAGCATGAAAGTTAGTTGGTTCTTGGCTCCTAGTGGAGTCTGCTCTGGTATCCTGTTGTTTGGGGACGGGGTTGTGGTCGCTGAGGGGGGATCTGGGTATTCTTGCTGCTGAACAACTCTTTAGTCAGTGTTTTTCTTCTCTTCTTTTTTTCATCCAAAAATGTGGTCGCAGTTCTTGTTCTAATATAAATTAAATCCTGATTTATAAATCACTTCCAGCTGTAGAAACTGAAATCCTTTCTGATCAGGACGGCAGGTATTTGATTCTTTTAGGGACTATATTCCCTCTTCCAGTTTTACTTGTCAATGTTTATGCACCAAATTTTGATAACCATATTTTTATGAACGAGCTGTTTGAAAACTGACCATCTCTAAATGAAACATTCTTTATTTTTGGCGGGGACATGAACTGTGCTCTGAATTCTCAACTGGATTCTTCCAAACCTGGATTAATCCAGTCCCAAATGGCTGAAGCTCTCTGCAGTTCTATGTCTAATCATGGCTACATCGACCCCTGGAGGTTTTGTAACTCTACTGAGAGGAAATATTCCTTTATTCACATGGCCACCAAACATTTTCCTGTATAGATTATTGTTTTATTGACACCAGACTGGTGCTCAAAGTGACTGATATTGTATTTCATCCTTTTCTGGTTTCAGATCAGGCTCCTTCATCCCTGGACATTCAAATTTCACCTGAATCTCGACATCCCACTCAGTGGAGATTTAACATTTCACTTTTAACTGATGATCAATTTCATAAGTTTATTATAAACTCTGCTGAAGATTTAATCTCTTTGAACCAATCTGAGTCTGAGCCTGTTTCAACTGTGCTCTTGTTGGAGTCTTTAAAGGTTTATTTACAGAGTCACATTATTTCTTATTCTTCACATGTGAAAATATTCATCTTTCAAACACTCAAAAGCTCTCAGCTGATCTAGAATCTGTAGATCAACGGCTGGCCGACACTCCTTCTCCAGACTTGTTGAAGCGACGTGTGGCTTTAAAAACAGAGCTGGACCTGATTACAACCAACCAGGCAGAACGTCTCTCACTACACTCTCCTTCTAGATATTATGAATCTGGGGAAAATCCTGGAAGGTTATCAGCTCACCTGTTATGTCGCCAAGCAGCCTCACGATCAATACCTCACATTAAAGATGGGTCGGGAGTGTTGGTAGAGGAACCAGCCCTGATTGATTCAGGATTAGGACGTCTTACTTTGACATCATGTCTCAGATACTTTCAGAACAACTGACATTTCTCCTCATATGGCTGTCTTTGGGTTTCCTGAAGAACATTCTCACTTCTCATCCGAGCAGTTACAGGTTTTGGCGTTCACTTCTCTGATAGCGAGACGCCATCTCCTCCTCCACTGGAAATCCCAAAATGCTCCATCCAATACACTTTGGACCAACGAGGTGATGTTTTTTAAAAAAGTAGAAAAAATGAGATTCTCCAGGCAGAGCGAGCTGAACAAATGTAACAAGAAATGTCAACTATTAATTGACTTTATGCTCATATTTAGGCTTAATTCCCCCACACTCCTGAACTTATTCATTATTGTATGTTATTTTACAGATTTTCTTACGAGGGCCATGTTTGACACTTTGTTTCGCACATTTTTTGTTTGTGTTTTATTTTATTCATCTTTAATTTGCTCAATATATAAAACTAAAAAAAGGATGTGTACAGATGTGATTTCTTGTAAGTGCCAGAATGTTTTTGTGAATTTACTAATTAAAATAGATGAAACAAAATTATTTTTGACTGATTTGGTAAAATGGTAAATGGACTACACTTGTATAGCGCTTTTTACCCTGCATGACAGAGCCCAAAGCGCTTCACACTGCAATATCACATCACCCTTTCACACCATACTCGGTGGTGGTAAGCTACTACTGTAGCCACAGCTGCCCTGGGGCAGACTGACGGAAGCGAGGCTGCTAATCTGCACCATCGGCCCCTCCGACCACTCACTCTCACAACTTTCATACTCGGCAAGGTGGGTGAAGTGTCTTGCCCAAGGACACAACGCCAGTTTTATGCCTGCGGGTGCGGGGATCGAACCGCCAACCTTCCGGTTATAAGACGACCTGCTCTACCAACTGAGCTACTGTCGCCCCATTCGATTTGATCAGTGTCAACACAACTTTCACACAACACAAACTCAAACATGGAGTCTGACCTCAGAGTCTCCAGACTGCAGAGTGGACTCTCCAGAAAACCACACAGCTGCTCAACTCCTGAATCCTGCAGCTGGTTCCCATTCAGGTTCAGATGTTTCAGATGTTTCAGGAGGGAGGGGTTGGACTTCAGAGCTGAGACCAGAGAAGAACAGCTGATCTTTGACAAATTGCAGTTCCACAACCTGAATAAAGAGAGAAAGAAGTGAGATTAGAGGACAAAGTCTGATGTTGAAGTCATTGAGAGCTGAAGAAGGTTCAGACTGGAAGAGTTTAGAAATGTAAAGTCCAAACAGCTGAAGCCACCAGGAGGAGAAGAGCTCTCATCAACATGCTGATCACTAACATGCTGCAGAGCTCAGTCCACTCTCTGTCCCTCCAACATCTGGAATCCTCCTAAACTCCTCTCAGTCATTTGACTTCATCAGATTCTAACTTCAGACAGTGAACTGACCACAGAGTCTCCAGGTTACAGTTTGGACTCTCCAGTCCAGAACACAGAATCTTCACTGATGAATCCTGCAGCTCGTTGTAACTCAGGTCCAGAAGTTTCAGATGGGAGGGGTCAGACTTCAGAGCTGAGGAGATCACTTCACAGTGAGAATCAGAGAGTCCACAGGAAGAAAGTCTGTAATGAGACACAGAGAGGACAGGACGTTATGAGAGAGGACACTTTGTTGGACTGTTTGACATCAGAGCTTCAGATCTTCTTCTCTGGTTTGACTTTGGCTTCATGTGGACATGAAGGAGAGAACATGGAGTTCTGGAGTCATGGAGCAGTGAAGACTGACGGGCCACAGGTGGAGCAGAGGTTAGTGCCTCAGAGCAGGAGGGTGTGTGTGTGTGTGTGTGTGTGTGTGTGTGTGTGTGTGTGTGTGTGTGTGATATTCTGACTGAACTGATCTTTGTTCACAGCGTTCTGAGTTTCTTTCTCTGGTTTAAAAATGTTCAAATCAAAAGTCTTCAATCAAAATGATCATCTGTGGTCATTTTCTGGATTCTTCTAATAATCAGACCTCATGAAGAGATATAAACCGTCACTGAGCTCTGATCTTCATCAAGTATGATCAGTGCATCCAGAGCCTGACACACAGTGCTGAGCCACGTTTCTTCAGGACAGATCATTGACAGGACTTGACAGGAACATTTTCAGCTCCTTGCTGACTTGAACTTGGCAGAGGTGAGGTTTAGAGCCAATGCTTTGGTCGATTATCACCCCGAAAAATTTAATTTCCTTCACCCTCTCCACTTTTACATCCTCTATTATAACTTGAATGTCCTTGTTCCCTTTACAGGAACCAAACAAAATGAAATGTTTGATCGAAATTTAATGATAGTTTATTTGTATCAAACCATTTTTTCAACTGATCTAATTCTGACATTTCCTTTGTGAGTTGTTCCAGGTTCTCCCCGGTTCAAAATATATTTGTATCATCAGCAAATAAATCAAAATGAAGTGTTGTGGAGATCTTGAAGATGTCATTTATATATATTAGAACATGGTGATCCATAAATGCAGCTCACTGTCACATTCTTTTCTTTTCCATGTAGATTTCAACTGTTGTGCATTCACACTCTTCCTTGCTGTTATGATTTTTCGCACCACTTTATGCATTAGTTTTAGTTTTGTGTCCACATAAATGGCTTCTCCTCCACCAGGCTTCCCCTCTCTGTTCAAGTAGTTGTTCAGTAGTTAATTCTGGTTCATTCATTTCTTTGACAGATGTGAGGACGAGATTTGACAACTGTATTTATGTATCTCGCGCTTTGAGATTTCATGAGAAATGTAAAGCGCATGACAAATAAAATTTATTATTATTATTATTGTATAGTATTAGTATTATTACATTTTTTTCCAGGCGATACAAAGTGTTTGTGGTATCTATGGCAATATATAATAGAGCCAATATCTTTGAAAAACGTCGTTATCAAAGCCATGAAACAAAATCAGTCTGCAAACACGATCCAAATCCAGAATTAATTTTCAATGTATAAATAACCAAAAGAGGCACTTCTCCATTGAACATTAATAACATTTGGTGGAACAAAAACAGGTACAAGAAATTAATAAAATAATTAAATAATTAAAATAATAAAATAAATAAAATAATGCTGACAAATGTGAATTCATGAATTGATGAATGTCCTGAGTATTTACAAATCCACACATGGACAGTTAAATAATCATGAAGAAGAATTCAGGTGACTTTCTGAGTGATTGTTGGAAAACTGTGCAGCTTTGTGCTTCATTTAATAAAGCACGGTCTCTTCAGTCAGCTCCATTTGACTGACCTCTGCTGACCTCTGGTTTACCTGGGAATGCCGAGGTAAACCAGGGAAATCTGACCAATCACAGAAGACTTTGCAGGCCACCGGGCCGAAGAAAGTTAGCGAGTTAACGACGAGGGTGCCGGGGTCGCAAACTTTCTTCTGCCAGAAGCTCCTGTGTGAACAAAATAATGTCATTTTGTTCGAGGACACCCCGAGCTGCTGAACTCTGCTCGGCTTCACGTGGATTATGAATGAACCAGAAGACACACAAAAGCCTGCTTGGCCTTTGGAAATGCTCCTCCGGACAAAGAAGACTGCTGCTCTTCTGTTTTATGGTCAGATGAAAGAAAAACTAGATCGTTTGGCCACAATGAGTTATCTTTCATTTGGTGGAAAACAGGAGAACCTTTCAACCCAAAGAACACCTTCCTCACTGATAAACAAGGAGGAGGGAACTGAATGCTCTGGGGGGTTCAGCCAGTGGACCAGGGAACCTGATCACAGTGAACTGCACCATGAAAAAAGAGCAACACATCAAGATTCTGAACAACAACATCAGACAGTCTGCAGAGGAACCTGGCCATGGGCTCCAGTGGACATTTCAACACAAAAACAACCCAAAAATCTCCGTAAAAAGTGGTGAATAAATGGTGAGAGGACCAAAACATGAAGGTTTTGCAGCGGCCCACCAGAGTCCTGACTGGAATCTAACTGAGATTCTGTGAAGAAGCTAAAGATCAGAGTGATGGAAAGACCCTCCAAACAGAAAGAGTTGGAGCTCACTGCTGAAAATGAATGGAGGAAAAACCCAGTGGAGACATGCAACAAACTGCTCAGCAATTCCAGGGAGAGTTTGATTGCTGTAATAGCTAAGAGAGGATTTTATACTGATTATTGAGAAGGGGACGGATAATTTTGGACATGCCACTTTTTGTTCAAATCCAAGTAAAAGCAGAGAAATATTTTTTCCACAACAGAGCATCTTGTACATCATCTTATTAACTTCTGGAAGAAGCCTGAGTCATTTCTAGTCAGGAAAAAAAGACACTTGCTGGTTGAATAAAAGTAACTTGCAGCCTAAATTAGCCTGCAGTATGAACAATTTTGGGGTTACATGTAATTTCATCCACAGGACATCATTAAAACTAAAAACACTGCAGTACATACACCAGGCCTTTAGGTGGCGCTGTAACTCTACCACAGAAACACACGAAGAAGACATGGCAGCACGTTCAGCTTGTCTTCTGGTCTTATGAAACCAAACAGCATCAGGAGCTTCTGCAGCACGATCAACTTCTCTGGTTGAACAAGCTGATCGACATATTTTGTTCTCCAGGACGATCAGACAGGCCTGAATATGGAGCCCTGATTGAGGAACATCTCCACAGAGGAACTACAGGAACTACTTTCTACAAACATCACTGAGACATTGATCATGATGACATGTGGACTCACTCAGCCTTCCTGCAGTTCCTCACAGCTGGGATCAGTCTCTGTCGTCCCTCCTCTGATGTGTTGTACTTCTTCAGGTCCAACTCCTCCAGGACCTGGTCTGACATCTGCAGCATGTAGGCCAGAGCTGAGCAGTGGATCTCAGAGAGTTTCTCTGATCTGTTCTCTGACTTCAGGAACTTCTGGATGTCCTGATGGACTGAGAGGTCCTTCATCTCCATCAGACAGTGGAAGATGTTGATGCTTCTGTCAGGAGACATTTCATCACTGTTGATCTCCTTCAGGTTCTGGATGACTCTCTGGATGGTTTCTGGACTGATCTCTGTCCGACCCAGCAGACCTTCTAAGAGTCTCTGGTTGGATTTCAGAGAGAGGCCATGAAGGAAGCGGACAAACAGGTCCAGGTGGCCGTTCTGACTTCTGAGGGATTTCTGCAGGACTTTCTTCAGAAACTCATCCAGAGATGAGAGAGCATCATCAACATGATGCTTTCTGAAAAACTTCAAAACTTTATCATGAAAAGTCTTGTTCTGTCTCAGGAAGGTCTTCAGTTCGTCTGTCTTCCTGTTGGTGAAACAGTGGAACATGAAGACTGCAGCCAGAAACTCCTGAACACTCAGATGGACGAAGCTGTAGACGGCTTTCTGGAAGATCACAGACTCTCTTTTGAAGATCTGAGTACAAACTCCAGAGAACAGCGAGGCCTCAGTCACATCCAGACCACACTGCTCCAGGTCTTCTTGGTAGAACAGGATGTTTCCTTTCTCCAGATGTTCCAAGGCCATCCTGCCCAGCTTCAGAAGAAGCTCCCTGTCAGCCTCCGTCAGCTCCTGTGGACCCGTCTCAGGTCCTTCATGGTACTTGAGCTTCTTCCTGTGTGTCTGAACCAGCACAAAGTGGGAGTACATGTCAGTCAGGGTCTGGGGCAGCTCTCCTCTCTGCTCGCTGCTCAACATGTGCTCCAGAACTGTAGCAGTGATCCAGCAGAAGACTGGGATTCCACACATGATGTGGAGGCTCCTGGAGGTCTGGATGTGGGAGATGATTCTGCTGCTCAGCTCCTCATCACTCAGCCTCCTCCTGAAGTACTCCTCCTTCTGGGCGTCAGTGAAGCCTCGCACTTCTGTCAGTCTGTCCACACATGATGGAGGGATCTGATTGGTTGCCGCAGGTCTGGAAGTGATCCAGACCCGAGCCGAGGGCAGCAGATCCCCCCGGATGAGGTTAGTGAGCAGCAGGCTGACTGAAGACTGCTGGGAGACGTCAACCAGCCGCCGTTTGCTGCTGAAGTCCAGAGAAAGTCTGCTTTCATCCAGACCGTCAAAGATGAACAGCAGCTTGCAGACAGCCAGCTCCTCTGCCGTCAGCTTCTGGAGCGCCGGATGGAAAACATGGAGCAGCGTGAGAAGACTGTACGGCCGCTCTCTGATCAGGTTCAGCTCCCTGAAGGAGAGAACAACCAGCACACTGACATCCTGGTTCTCCAGGCCCTCGGCCCAGTCCAGAGTGAACTTGTGCACCGAGAAGGTTTTTCCGCTGCCGGCCACGCCGCTGGTCACAACCACTCGGATGTGTCTGAGCTGCTGGGCCGAGGCTTTGAAGATGTCCTGAACCCTGATGGCAGTGTGATGGAGGCTCTCCTTCCTGGAAGCTGTCTCCAGCTGCTTCAGCTCAGGTTCCCTCTGAAGCTCCTCACTGAGTCCCTCTGTGATGTGGAGCTCAGTGTAGATCCTGTTGAGGAGGCTTCCTCCTCCTGCTTCATCACTTCCTTCAGTCACACGTTCACATCTCCTCCTCAGACTCTTCTTATGTTCTTCTAGAAGCTGCTGCAGTCCTGATGAAGAACCCTGGTCCTGCTGCTCCTCACAGACATCACTGCTCTTCTTCTCTCTGTGGACACCAAGAAACATTTACTCTGAGCAACACGACACACAGCAGAGACACAAAGATCCAGCTTCAACTCTCACACTGCTTCAGAATAAAGAACTGAATCTGAACGTCAGCAAAACATCTCTCACTCTGGTTTGGAGGAAACAACAGGAAACAAAGAGTTTCTTACTTTGTGTCTGAAGGTCCAGGTTCAACACTAAAGTTTGGCAGATCACCTTTGGACCGGTCACTCTTCAGAGACAACCTGCTGGATCCTGAAGACTCTGCTGTGGGTGTACACACACGTACACACGTACACACGTACACACGTACACGTACACACGTACACACGTACACACGTACACACGTACACACGTACACACGTACACACGTACACACACACACACACACACACACACACACACACACACACACACACACACACACACACACACACACACACACACACACACACACACACACACACACACGGTAATTAATAACCATTAAAGAACAATTTTCTCAAATTAACAATTTTATAAAAGCAATTAATTACCTGTGGTAATCCATACTTTTAGTAATACTAATACCCAAATGTAAATCCCAACACATAAATGCTTCTAAACTGTGAAAAATTCTGACATTCTTGTCATGTATATCTGTGAATAAATGATGATTTTGCTGTCAAATTCCTTCTCTACGGTGTTTCCTTGTTTTACAGAAGGAAACTGTTTAGATGATGTTTACAAGTGTCTTGAGATAAAAAATATGACCAACAGAGTCACTGTTTTACTTCAAATATGTTTTTTCAGAAAAACTTGTTTTCTCCATTTTTTGCTCAGAGAGACGTGTTTTTGGTGAAACCACCCGATGTTGTACTGATGATTACTAAAGAACACTGAAAGGTACAAACCAGCTTTTTTTCCTAATGAAAGAAGAGAGTTTACTCTTCCATGTGATAGTTTCAGTGTTTACACAATCCTGGAACTCAAATATTCTGAGTCTTGAATCATGAGTCAAAATTGAGGGTTTGGCTGATCTGAAACCAGCTGGCAGCGAAAGACTTACAATGAAACAATGATGAAGATGAAAGTGAGCCCCCCCCCCCGCCAACATAAAAGGTGAAACTTGTGTGTCAGTCCAGTCTTGACTTCATTAAGGGACTCTGTGAACGGAGGCAGTGAGGCAGAGCTGAGAGCTCAGTGTGTTGAGTGTGAGCTCACGCTGGAGCCACAACTGAAGTCTTCAAAACTGAAGTCCTGTTCACACAGGATTAAAATTACCCCAGGACTCCAGGTAACACGTGAATTACCCTCCAACGTCCTTTCAGTGCATTCACACAGAATATGCAAACCCTTTTTTACTCTAATTTACAGACATCAGAGTCAAATACGATCCCAGATGGACGGAACCATTCTGATTAAAATATTGCTGTAATGGAATTTTATTATACAGACTTGTTGGATCTTAAGGCCCATCAACACTGAAGCCCGTGACTCCTCAGACTCCTCCAGTCTGTCCTCTGCCAGTCTCTACGTCCAGTGATATGCCCGATGAAAACACTCTCTTCTCCTCACAATAACAAAAATCAATCAATCAATCAATCAATCAGTCAATCAATAAATCCTGCATAAGCAGGGCAACCTCAATTATTTTCTCATGAATATCAACTTATTCAGATCTGGAAATTATTTCTCAAAACAAACAGTCCAAACCAATGAATGTCACATTATCTTCAAGAATATCCACATTCATCATAGCTGCTGTGTAAACTCCAGCACTAACACATCACACAACTAAATAACAGCGTGTTCTCTTCTTACATTCAACACAAATTCTTCTCCAATTGTTTTTTTCCCCATTTTTCAGTAAATTCCATCCAGAAATCAGACACCAAAACAGAATACAGCTAAACCAATACCATCTTGACCACACAGACATTTCTTTGCAGCAACAGAGCACATTGATGAAGCTGGGTTTGTCAGCACATGAGCAGCCATCAGGTAAAAACACAGCGGAGAACAGGACACAAAGATATTCAATCCTCGGCTCACATCTGGAGCTGGAGAACTGGAGCTATGAATCACATTTCAACTCGGGGCAACACCAAAAAAACCCTGACAGCGCAACGCATCCATCTGGAAATTTTAATGGATAACTTCGGTTTAAACTGTGTTCACCTTGTTCATAGAACGAAGTAGAACAATATACTCATATAAGCGGGTGGTGACCAATAACTTAGGTGCACAGCGCCACCTACTGTGTCTCTTGGTGAATGTACTTCGGTTTACATCCACATCACCGTATTCACTTCAGAGATCTGTAAAACAACAACAGCACGTATCTGGCGACCCCGGGCTGTGGTGGAGGAGTGGCGTGAGCGGACCAGGAGGAAATATTGGTGAAACTAATGAGTTTTTGGACGATTAAAGCCGTTTTGGGAGCCGGCGCCACACATGCCCCATTGGCTAACAGTATATGGAGGTCTGCAGCTCCACTATGGATCTAAATTTCTCCCGAAGCACTGTTCGGATCAGAAAAGCATTTGGGGTGAGAATATTGTTCTACTTCATTCTATAAACAACGTGAAAACTGTTTAAACTGAACTTATCCTTTAAATCCCGTTGACAGCGCTGCCAGGTCTTCATCTTCCCATCCAACCACCAGACCCGCTCCAGTACTAATACAAAGTCTTCCCCAGCAAGCTTGTAAAACAATTCTAAAACCACTAAATTCATTTTATAAAAGTGCCATAAAAATTCATGATAAGAGAAAGCGTTCACACCACCACTGCTCAGTGCTTCAGAAATATAACATGTTGAGTCTTGAGAATATAATCATACATGCTAACCTCTGCCTGCTTTTTAAGATCATACATAATGACGCACCTCCACCACTGAAAGTATTTATTTCTCTGTGCTCTGAGACATCAACACAGACCACTAGATCAGTGTCGAGGGAAGAATGTTGTATCCCAGGACGAAAAACTACATTTGCTAAATCATCTTTCTCTTGTGTAGCCACAGATCAGTGGAATAACCTCCCAACAGAAATAACAGCCTCACAAACCTGAAGTCCTTCCTGTTTGGTAAAGAAATGGATCTTATCAACTCAAGTTTGCACACATGGTTTGGCAAGGGTGGGATGGGGAGGGGGGTATTTTATTGAATACTGTATGGGTGTGTGGGGGGTACTTTATACTCTCAGGGCGTGTGTGTGTGTGTGTGTGTGTGTGTGTGTGTGTGTGTGTGTGTGTGTGTGTGTGCGTGCGTGCGCCTGTGTTTGCAGACAACTCTGCTCTGTCTTCTCTTAAAGCTATCCATTTTAAATGTACCGGCCTCACTGTCACTGTCTTTTTTACTGTTAGAAACTGATGTCTCATTGTTCATTTCATTTGTTTTTACTGTTTATTATTTTAATACATCAACCTGCCGAAGGGACTGCAGGTGGAAATTAGCAGTATGTGCGCACACGGGAAGTGTAAAGGATTGTGAACTGATAAGGGGCAGATATTATAAGCTTTTGCTTCTTTCTGTACCTTTTCATTCATCATATCTGTGCTGAAGTATGTAGATGCAAGTATGTTGCATTCACCTTTTTTTTTTATTTCAATGAATGAAATTAATAAATCAAATCAAAAGTATACAACAACCTGATACAGGCATCTTTCCCTTTTTCTGACGGATAATGTTTACATGTACACTCTCCCTTTTCAAAAAAAACTGAGAAAGAACTTATTGTTATTGTTTTGTGTTTTCCGACATTTTTGGGAAGTTAACCGACCTGTCGATAAGAGGAACCAATGAGACGATAGGGAGGTTTTTTTCTTCTTTTCCCAAGCCATAACAACCTCAGTCCAGGACTGTCAGGACGTGAACTCCAAACTCTCCGCCTGACTCGGTTCGCCACAGAGCTCAGACACTTCTGACCTGTTTCTGAGCGCCTCCCCGGGCTGCGCTCTGATCTGGCGGTCTGCCTCCGTTCTCCACGGAGTTCAACAAGCTCCAGTATGTTTCCACCGGACGCGACGCGAATCTTCGTGCGATGAGATTACATACAAAGTCAATGTAATGACGAGATCGTCGATCATCTTGAGTGGCGAGGGGGGGGCGAGCGTTTCCAGCGAAAGATTGGCGCGCCCGTCGACTTGTGGGGCGTTCACACCGGCAGTGAGTAGCGCGGCGAGGGCGGCCGTTTTACAGAGAAAATATATGGTTTTCGAGCGGCCAGGAAGCGGCGAGCGGTCACACGGCGAGAATTTATGAGCGGCCGATATGATCAAAAATACGGCGTCAGAGACGGCGTTTAAAGCGGCGTAAATATGGGCAGATGCCGTTCGCCGAACGCCGTCACGTGACCAGGCGGCGTTCGTGGAACGCCGCATGGTCAAACCAGACGCCGCTCCGCAAACGCCGTCTGGTTTGACCAGACGCCTGCATTATAATTTTATTCTGATATTCTACACCCCTGAAGTTTGGTCAGCCAGTAAAATTAATTTATTTTTACCCAATCAGTGGAAACCTGGGGAGACTGAAGCAGCTGCAGGACATAAGTATACTGAGGCCTTAAGAATTCAGCGAACTCAGCGGCGGCCGCTCTACTCTTGCCGCTGAGAGAAGACACGGAAGTGATCAGCGCACGGCTAGAAGAAACCAATCAGAGGCTTTGTCCAAAGTGTGGGCCCGCCCAACTCGCTCTGATTGGCTAAAACTCCTGAACATTGAGCACCACTGGTAGTTAGAACTGTCACTTAATGACTGCTTACAGAGAAGAAAAAAAAAAAAAACAAAACAAAATATCTCCACGCCGGATTTCCGGCACTGTGCCGGAGGTCTTCAAGCCCTGCCTTCCTCACCGCCGACATCATGAAGGCTCTGAGGAGGTCAAAGGTCAACAGTGCACCTGGTGGTGACATCATCAGTGGACTGGTTCTCAGACTCTGTGCCGACCAGCTCGGGGGGGTTTTCCAGAACCTGTTCCAGGCCTCCATCTCCACTGGAATTGTCCCCAAGTGGTGGAAACTCTCCACCATCATCCCAATTCCCAAGGTGAGCCCTCCCATGACCTTGAATGACCTCCAGCCCATTGCATTAACCTCCCAGGTGATGAAAGCCATGGAGAGGCTCGTCTAACAACACATTCTCTCCATGACCGAATGGCAGCCAGACCCGCTCCAGTTTGCTGATCAAAGACACAAAGGTGATGATGATGCCAAAGCCTTCATCATCCACACCATCCAGAAACACCTGGAGCTTCCTGACACACCTGCCAGGCTCCTGTTTGCTGACTTCTCCTCTGCCTCCAACACTCTGCAGCCCCACATCCTTGCAGAAAGACTTCACCTGAACTCCAACATGTGCAGCCAGCTCACACTCTGGATCCTGGACTTTCTCACTAACAGAACCCAGCAGGTCCAGATTAACAATAACCTCTCTGACGTCCTCACCACCTCCACAGGCTCCACCCAGGGTTGTGTCTCTCCTGCTCTTCATTCAGGCCAGTGAGTGCAGATCCACACAACCCAGATGTCTCCTGGTGAAGTTTGCAGAGGACACAGTTCTCCGGTCCTCCTCCGGTCCCACTTTGCCTTCACTCTCCATCACAACAACCGACGTATCGTTTTATTGTAACATCTCATGGTAAGTCCATGATTACTGATTATTTGGTGTTGAGATCCAGATCCTGACTCCCTCTGGTTTTCTCTGTGATGTTTATTAATCTGTCAAATAACCAACAACTCAGTGTCCTTCAGTCCTAAGATTCTGAATTTCTTTGTTTTGTTGTATTTCTTTCATTTAGAAAACTCCACTGTGTTCCAGACTGTCTGTGGAGCATCTTTTCACAGCTGCTCCTTGGATCTGATCTACTCTGGTCGACTCTTTCCTCTTTCCGACACTGAGAGCTGCATCTCTTCTTGTGTTTGGTGTCTTTGTGGATTCTGTACCTGGACTCTGCAGGAGCAGCTGGCGTCTCTTCCCTGTCCACAGACTCTGCTCTGTCCTCCTCTTCACCCACATCACTCATCTTCAGTCAGGCTGAGAGAGAAACCAGCAACAAGAACAAAGCTGTGAAACCTGTTGAAGACTCACTGTCAGTGATCAGACTCCTCTGTGTCCGCGTTGGGCGTGCGTGCCAGTTGCCCGTGCGCTTAAAGCGCCACAGCAAACAAACCATGACGGACACGAACTTTGAAAAGTGACAGTGTGAAGCCATCAGACTACAGAGACATCCAGATAGAGAAGAACTGGAGGACGGAGAGAGCAGACTGTCTGGAGGGAGGAGAAGGTCTGGAGACGAAAGTGAAAGTATCTCCGTGATCGCTCAGGGCGCGGCCCCGATGGAGAAACAGAAAGAAAAAACAAGGCGACATGAACTCTAATACTAAACGATAAAACACTGTCGATGTATGTGCTTTATTTCTATCAATAATCTGCAATAAAAGAGCAGATAAACAGTCTGGAGCGCCCAAGGATGCGTGGATCAGTGCGCATGAAAAGCAAAAGTCGCACGACAGGAAACGTGGTGCGCGGAGCGGAAAGCGCAAAACGGGCTTTATGGGGGTTCACACAGTCTCTACTTTGAAGGTTTTGACTTTTCTAATGAATATAAAGTGACAGCTGGAGCTGGTTCAGGTCACCTTGGATCAGTTTCTAAATCAGCTGTTAAACTGTTTGAACTGCTGGGAGACCATCACCGCTCTGAGCGGCTCTCCTTCCTCACTCAGCTCGTTTCACAACATCCAGCTTCAAAATACAGCAAGTGAATCCAAAAGTGATTTTTGTTGTAAACACTTTGACATTAGAAGACAAACGTTGGACAAACACTCACCTGCTCCTCCTCCTCTGACAGTCGACTGGAAGTTGAGAGTCTGAACTCACTCAGTTCTTCTCTTCTTGTTTCCTGGTTGGACTGTTGAGCAGCTGCTCCTCCTCCTCAGTGTTTCTTTGAAATCACACCCTCACAGTGCAGGAAGTGTGAGACACGAATCAGCCTATCAGAATAAGATCCTGTGTTTTGGATGCAGCGTGAAACAGAAAGTAAAGAGATGAACTTCATGTCACTTCAAAACATTCATCTTTACAGCTGGCTGGTCAAACTATGGAGGACTAAAAGGGCCAAAATTAAATAAATAAATACATAATTAATTGAATAATTAATTAAATGTGTCACTATTACTGAAGTGGGACAAAATAATTAAACGTGTTGTTATATATTTCATTCATTTATTAAAATATCAATTCATTTTATGTAAAAAAAAAAAAAGTGATTATATCACTGTTTCTTTAATGTTTTGCAGTGGATCATGAATTCATTTTGTCTGTCAACCTTCCAGTCAAAGTCGGTGGGCGGATTCTAACACCTGATTGGTTACCCTTCCATCAAGTCAAGGCAAATCGATTCCAGATGATGGATTGCTGAAGAGCTTGTGAACACATTCTGATACACTGGGTGGCGCTATTCGCCTCTACGTTGGTTTGGATACTCTATTTAACAAAACTTTATCGGCAACCACGAAAGGATTCAGTTCTCTGATCCAAATATAGATACAGTGCGGTGCAAGACACAGGCCGTTTCTCAATTCTTACTACTTGGCGAGAACACACTTGTTAGTCGTAGTTCGAGTACAGACTTGTGGCGAGGCGAGAACACATGGAAGTTAATGCACACTTGGAACCAGCGTACTTGATAACATCATGGTGTGTTCACAACACCAATATCTGTTAGTTTTAATATCTGTAGGAGCCATAATTTAGGGTGTGTATGTGTCACTGGGTGTTTAAGGTTTCCATGGTGATGCACGGGTGCTTGGTCACGTGACGCATGCGGTGGTGGGCGGTCACTGTCAGGTAGTTATTAAAAGGTGTGTTCACCTGCAGGCAGGTGGAGAGAGGAGAGCGGGGTCGCCATCATTTTTGTTGACCGTTTGCGGTGGTTTTTGGCCCGTTTTCGTTGATGCTCGTGGATGCAAAGAGGTCACTTCAGGGACAGCCGACAGTGTGTGCAATCGGATGTTCATTAAACGTGTTGAACTGCATTCACGTCGAGTGTGCTTTCTGGAGGACGCGGCAGCGCGTCGGACAAACAGAACCCTTACCTTTCCTCTCAAAGGCGACGAGGTTGGCTTGGAGTCGCCGTTACAATATCATCTATACATTCAAATATTAAAAAACAGCAACATGAGTGTTTATAGAGGGGCCAGTGATCAGAAAGTATTTGAGGAAAAGAGTAGTTGTGTGGGACAAGTTTATATAGCAAGTCGAAGCATTAAACATTGGAAAAACGTTAAAATGACAATACAGGATGATCTATTCTCGACTGTAGAAAACTGTGGCAAAATTGCTTGTACTTATTACAAGCACCAGTGGGTGTGAGCGTTGACTTAACCCCGGGCTCCTACCATGTGGAACCGGCTCCCAGTTCTGCTCCTTCTCTCGTTTCAATGTAATTTCATTGTATTGCTTCATGCCATTGATGATTGTTCCTCTTGTAGCCTGTGTCCTCTGTGTTTATATATGAAAAGTATGTAGATACAAGAAACCATCTGTCCTATCTCCTTCTCTTTCTGTCCCCTCACCCCAACCGGAACCGCAGAAAGCCGCCACCTCTGAGCCTGGTTCTGCAAAGGCTTCTTCCTGTCAAAAGCGAGTTTTTCCTTTCCACAATCACTTGTACTTGCTCATGTGGATCTGTTGGGTTTCTCTGTAAGTGTCTAGAAACGACCATGTTGTAATTGGCACTTCATGAATAAAGCTGAATTGAATTGAATTATTAATGCTATCTATAACACAGTGTTACTCTCACTTCTATCCCACCTGCCCTCCTGAACAGCCTTTCAGTTACTGTTGAACTACTTGGATCTAAGCTGAGAAGAAAAGCAGGTGATCAGACATTTCTACAAAAACAATTTTTAACTTTATGTTTCACTGCCTGTCATACCTGTGTGTCTGTTGTCATCCGTCTGTTCATGTCTTCATGGTGCACTGTTTTACACTAGTCTAATATACTGTACTGTTGGTGCAGGCGACATACGAGCGTTTTGAAATTTAACCATCCCAACTATATTTCAGGAACACAAACGCATCACCAACACAGCCTCTTGTGCAGCAGCAGCACCAACCATCAGTCCCGGTATAACATAAACCACAGAACCCGGCCAAAGTAACTCAATAAACGCTGAATAACTTAACTGTTCATGACACAAAACAGCAACTTAAGAACTATAACACAATTGATTTTAAATCAAGAGAACAACTCCCCCCACAGAACATGTCCCACAATGCCTTTCGGTCACTCAGATACCACCAGATAACTGTGTGAATGGCATGAATTCAGGGCACATAGGTGAAGGAAGGCATTGAGAATAGGCCTGTTTCAGTTTGTTTGGTTGTTGCTTTTAGGTTTTGTTTCATGAAACGTGGATCTCGGGTGTGGACGAGAGAGAGAGACGTTTCAGCACCACAGACAGCTCCGCGTCCGAGTTTCATGGTGTTGAAGGGACCGGCCAGAACACACACATCCTGACATATCAGTGGAGTTTCAGTAACTGATCTCACCTTGTCAAGTCCAGGACTCTGACGCCCTCTAGTGGTCTGAGGTTTTCTCCTGAGAAAAACAAAAGCAAAGGAAGAAATTTGTTTTTCCAGCTGTTTTGGTCCATTGTGCCGGTAAAGAAGCCCGTCTCTTCATCACTGCACCGAAGAGTCTGGAAGCAGTGACTGGATCCTGTTTGATGATCCTGAGTAGCTTCAGACCTGCTTCAGAGGAAGAGTTGAGAGTATTGAGTAGAGTATTAAACAGAGCTGATGTCTGTTTCCATTCTGAAGATAAATCAACTTGTATTGAAGCTTCATGTTTCTCTGTACATTTAAACAAGTTTTATCTCAATTTATTGTTGCATTCTTTTCACTTTGTTCTGGTTTCACGAGCTTTGGATCTCCTGTAATGAGCATGGAAATAATGACAACAGAAAACGTAAATATCTTTTTCCACAAAATCATGGTGTTAATGCTTTACAGAAACAAAGTTTTTTCTTTGACATGAAGTCATGAGAATCTGTGAAGTGATGAAAATGAAACTGATTAAATGGAGAAACTGCTTTAATTTTTTTCAGTCAAGACAAAAGGTTGTGAACTGCTGCTGCACAGGAAGCATGTATAATGTGTTAAAGTATGGACCCAAACACAGAACCCTGCAGAACTCCATTTAGTCTGAGCTGAAGAGTCATCAGCATGAAGGAAGTGGAATTTTGTGAGACAGACCAAACAAAACAAACTAAAAACAGTAATACAACTGTGATTAGACTGAACTGTGGAACGTCTTGGTCTGGGGATGCTCTGGTCCTGGTCTTCACTGCAGCATGAAAGAGGATTCTCTTTCATCCCTACTGACCGCCAGAGGCGGTGCTTAAAGCACTGGAATGTTCCCTTCGCGCATGCGTAGTTCGAGTATGTATGCCAACAAAGTCACTCGTGACCCCTGGGTGACCCAGGAACTGCTTAAGTTCAGGGCTTCACCCACCACTCGTCTCCTTTTTTCTTCTCGCGTCTGTTCGTGTACACCTGACGGGACGAGCCTGTACGGCGTTGTGATGCACCGTCGCTGGGAGCCTTGTGACCTTCGAGGTCGGAGCTGCTTTGTGCCCTCCAAAGGCTGTGACGTGTTGCGGTCCCGTTCATCTGGTTCGGTGGCGCTGCGCATTGCCTGTGGTGAGAGATTCATTCATACCTCCGAAGGACGGTAAGGTTGCTGAATACATACATGCTACTATTCCTCATGGTGAGTGCTTGGGGGAGCGGCTGCTCCCCCCGGGCTTGTTTACATGACGGCCGCGGCCGTTGCGGCGTGGTCGGTGGTAACTTGGGGCGCAGGGACACTGCTCGCGTTCCTCGCCCGGCTTCAGGAAGCGATTGGCTGGTGTGATGCTGTGCTTCTGACTGTTGTGGAGCCGCATTGAGCCCCCCCGCCGTGCGGGGCTCGCTGAGACCACCGGCTCGGCTTCTGATTGCGCCGATGAGCGCGGCGCTGCAGCGTGCTGGGTGCTCCCGCCCCCGCCGCCGCGGAGCACGGCGCTAGCTCGGCTTGGCGGCTAGTCAGTGAGGTATGTTGTGTGTCGGGGGATCAGCCTCCTCTTCCACCGGCCGCTGCGTTCTTCTGATTGTTACATATCAGCTGCTCAGGCAGGTGATGCCGCTGCTACCAGGCGGGCTGGTCCCGCCGTTCCCGCGGCCGCTGCGGTGGCCTCAGTGATAGCATGCGGTTGCTGGTGCGTGTCTGTGTCACGTGCACCCCCGCTCCGACAGGGGACGCCTCTGCTAGCAGGCGGAGGGAGCCGCCGCGCTCCTTCTCCGCTGGTAGCATTCTCTGGCGTCTATATTGTAGTGTGCAGGCAGGGGTGTGTCTCTATTATTTGAGGCCCGCATGCCCCCGCCCCCGCTACTAGGATGGGGCTGTGCACGCGCCACCCCCTCCCCCTCACACACTAGCCTGCTGTGGTTCTATACTAGCCTGCTGTGGTTCTATACTAGCCTGCTGTGATTCTACACTAGCCTGCTGTGTTTCTACACACGTACATGTCTTGGTGCGTTATGCTGGTTGCGGTGTTCTGCTGTTGCGGCGCCTGTGCTGGTTGCGGTGTTTCCGCTGTTGCGGTGCTTACTCTGGTTGCGGTGTTTCCGCTGTTGCGGCGCTTACTCTGGTTGCGGTGTTTCCGCTGTTGCGGCGCTTACGCTGGTTGCGGTGTTTCCGCGGTTGCGGTGTTTCCGCGGTTGCGGCGCTTACGCAACGCCAGGTTATGGCGTTTCCACCAGGTTTCGGTGTTTCCGCAACGCCAGGTTATGGCGTTTCCACCAGGTTGCGGTGTTTCCGCAACGCCAGGTTACGGCGTTTCCACCAGGTTGCGGTGTTTCCGCAACGCCAGGTTACGGCGTTTCCACCAGGTTGCGGTGTTTCCGCAACGCCAGGTTACGGCGTTTCCACCAGGTTGCGGTGTTTCCGCAACGCCAGGTTACGGCGTTTCCACCAGGTTGCGGTGTTTCCGCAACGCCAGGTTACGGCGTTTCCACCAGGTTGCGGTGTTTCCGCAACGCCAGGTTACGGCGTTTCCACCAGGTTGCGGTGTTTCCGCAACGCCAGGTTACGGCGTTTCCACCAGGTTGCGGTGTTTCCGCAACGCCAGGTTACGGCGTTTCCACCAGGTTGCGGTGTTTCCGCAACGCCAGGCTACTGTGTTTCCACCAGGTTGCGGTGTTTCCGCAACGCCAGGCTACTGTGTTTCCACAATGCCAGGTTGCATTGTTTCCGCGACGCCAGGTTACGGTGTTCCCCCGGATTGCGGTGTCTCCGCCAGTTGCAGCGCCTCCGCTGGTGCGGTGTTAGGCTATTGCACTGTCTGCACTCTTTGTGCAGTGGACCGCTCCGTGTTCTGCGCGAGCGGCGGTATAGCCTTCTGTTCTTGGAATGCTAAGTAGCGGACGTTGCTGGGCAGCCGGCGTCCAGCCTGCCGCCCTGTCCTTTTTCCCGCACCTGTTGCTCGGTGTGTGGAGCCGCTCCCGTGGGAGCAGCGGGGCGATTGTTCCCCCCCCCCCCCCCCCCCCCCCCCCCGCACCCACTTGGTTTGCCGTGTAGGCTGCGTATAAGCCCCTTCCCTCGGCTTACCGCACCACTGTCCCGGGCACCTGATACTCTGACTAATGGCACCACTGCGGGGCAGTGAGGAGCAGGTGTCCCTGGTCGACTGTTTTTTTTTCCATTGTGGTGCTGCCCGGCTGCTGGCTTGACACTCTGCGTTTGCCGTGCAGGCGGCGTATGCCCCCTTCCCTCGGCTTATCGCGCTAGCATCTCCTACTCCGGGCGCCCGGTCCTCCGACGGGCTCAGCTGCAGTTGCTGTGCAGGCGGCGTATGCCCCCTTCCCTCAGCTTCTGCGCTGCTATAATTCTTACCGGCTGCGTGCGCGCGGCAGTGCGGTCAGGCAGGAGGAGAGAGAGCAGTCGCCTGGTGGCCGCTCTCTCTGCTGGTCGTGGATGGTGTCTGGTTTGGTTGTGCGAGCGGCGTGCGCCCGCTTCCCTCCACCTCCATGGACAGGATATGATATGAGGTGGGAGAGCTGCGTGCTTGACGACAGACGGCTCTCACCACGATGTTGCCTGGGGAGCCCCCCCTACAGGCGGATGATGGCCACGACCACTGTTCCAGTTGTCTTGGTCCTGTTCACCTCACGGAGGCGCTGTTGTACGACCTGTGCATGGCCAGTGGCTACGTGCCCTGGGCGCAGCAGGCCGGCTGCCTGGCGCTGGTCTCTTCTGCTGCTGGGGGTGCCCCCCGCCCTCCCCCCTTCTGAGGGCCGGGGGGTGTACTCTGGGTGCTGTGCCTGGCGCGGCTGCGGCTGGCCTGGAGCATATGCCAGATGTGGGGCCGGCTATAGCGTCCCTCAGCTGATCTCGCTACCGTTGTGCTGGCCTATTGCACGCACCCGCCCTGGCTGTCGGGTGGCGCGGTGGCAAACGGTGGAAGGAGCTGTCGAGCTTCCCCTCCTGGATGGCCTGGTGTTCTGCGTTGCTTCGCTGACGGCATACGCCCCCTTCACTATTGGTGGTGGGTGTGCAATACACGCCCCGCTGCTGTTGGGTGGTGCCACTTTGGAGGCTTTTGAATGAGGGAGCTGCTGGGCAGCCGTTCCCTCTCCTCGACGTGGCTTTAGCTGGGACCCTGGCCGGTGGTTAGCGTTTGCTGTGCAGGCGGCGTGGGCTGCCTTCCTTCAGCTTACTGCATCGTTGTTGTCCTACTGCCTTCTGGGTGCTGTTTGCACAGCCCCCCACCTCGCCCCTGGCGGTGGACCTAGTGGCAGCTGATGGAGGGGGGCTGCCAGGGGCAGCCGTCCCTCTCCAGGGTGTGTTTCTGCCAGCTTGCTGGCCGGTGATTGAGGTTGACTGTGCAGGTGACACACTCCTCCTCCCTCTGCTTCTTGTATGCTGCTGTTTCTTCTGGCCTGGTACCGCTCCGACAGCACAGCAACAGTGGTGCCGCTGTGCAGCTGTCCCCTCTCCCACGTATGGCCTCAGCTGGCTTTCCGGGGCTTGATCACGCGGCGTCCGCTGTGCGGGCGGCGTCCGCCCCTCCCCAAGCATGTCACACTGCCGTTGTATCGACTTGTCGCATGCACCCACCATTGCCGGCGGGCGGCACCGCGGGGCAGGCAGACGGTGCAGGCGGCCGCTGAGAACTCCACCTGGGTTAGCTCTCTGAGCTGCTGGCCCGGTGATTTGTGCTGCGCCCCCACCCTGGTTGGTGGCGCTACTGTGGGGGCTGAAGGAGGAGGGGGCTGCTGAGCAGCTGGTCCCCCTCCTGGACGGAGCTCTGTTTGTGTGCGCCTCGCTTGGCTTGTCGGCATGATCTTTGCTGATTGCGGTAGGACTAACGTTGGCTGGCTCTCAGTTAGGGGTCGCATGTGCTGCTTCCCCTGCTGTAGGACCCCGCGGTGGCAGTCGCCACGCGGTGAGTGTTGGTTGGGTGCTGCCAGTGGAAGCACCGTTGTGTTCTTCCGGCTTAGGGGTGCCTGCTTTGGAGCAGGGCACCTCTGGCGAGGGGGCGGGAGCGAGGGGCCACTGCCGTGCCACTGTTCCCTCCCCTGAGTGTAGGGCGGCTACCCCTTGTTGGCCTTGCCGTCGTGCACTGGCTGTGTAAGCGGCATATGCCCCCTTCTGCAGCGTATTGCACAAACCTTATCTCCTGACCCTCTGACCGACACTGTGGGGGTCGGTTCGGCTGTATCCGCCCCTGCTTCATTCCCAGCAGGTGCTGTCTTGTGAGACAGAGGGGAGTGGGGGCCGCCATGTGGCCGCTCCCTCTCCCGGATGTGGCTCCGCTGCTTTGCTGACGCGGTGAGGTTGCATCGGCTGTGCGGGTGGCGTGCGCTTCCTTCCTGCAGCTTATTGCCCTGGCCCCGTCTTGTCCTACCCAGCCGCGCTCCTGGTGTCGGCCTGGAGCCTCTAGCAGGTGATGGCCGTGCGTCGCCTTTTCCTAGGCTTGTACGGACCCTGCTTGTGGTGTTACATGGGCAGCTTGGGGCGGTGGCCGCGGTGCCCGCCGGGGGGTCCATTCCCCTACTGGGCCTAGCATCAGCCAGGCTTCGTTGGCAGGCCCGTCTGGTATGGCAGGCCTCCCAGTGGCGTTGTGGCCGGTTGGCGTCCTGTCTGGCCGGCCTGCAGGTCATGTGCCTGCAGGGGCCTCAACGCGCTGACGGACTCCCTCTCCTGTTGGGATCCTACACCAGGGGGGTGGTGCCTCCATGGGGGATATGTGCACTGGGGGGTGCTTAGGAGGTGGCCACTTTCCTCCTAACCCCACGAGAGCCGCTGGCCTCTGGGCCACGAGGCGCTCGTGCTCTCTTGGCCGCAAGTCCTTCGGTGGACGTTCCCGCCGGCCCCTCTTCTTGGTCGACGCCCATCAGGGTGCTTCAGAGGGGCTCACACGCACGCAGTGCTGCTGGTGGCCCCCTGCTGGCCGGCACGGGCTTGGTTTCCTCTGCTCCGCCGGTTGTTCTGCGGCAGCCCATGGCGCCTTCTCAGCAGGAGGGTTCTGCTGTCTCGGCGCGGTGGCCGGGTGGGGCACCCCCGTCCTCACCGTCTCTGTCTTGCGCCTGGCGACTGAGGGGCCCGACTCGCTGCTCAGCAGCTGTTTGAAGCCTGTTGGGCGAGCCGCCTCGGATGCTAGGGCGCCCTCTACTGGCGGCTGTCTGTTAGTGGTGGAGGTTGGTTGCACGGTGGTGCAACAGCCATGGGGGCAACCCGGTGCCCTGCCCAGTCCCTGCGGTCCTGGACTTTGGCAGTCTTTGGACATAGCCCAGTCCCCGTTCACCCTGGGGGTGTATGTGGCGGCGGGCCAGCCCGCCATGCATGGTTGCAGGCGGCGCGATTGGGGACCACACTCTGGTGTGGGCTTTACGCAGGGGGGCTCTGAGGCTTACCCCCCCTGGGGGCCACGGGCACCCACCTCGGATCTACGTCTGGTGCTGGAGTGCTTGTCAGCCTCCCTTTGCACCTCTGGCAGCAGCAGGGCTGCAGTATGTGTTGCGTAGGACGACGTTATGCTGGCTGTTACCACGGCGTAACGTGTGGCTGCGCGCTCTGTCTATTCGCCCGGCATGCCTCCGGTGGCGCCCGGATGGAGCGGGTGGCGCGCCGGCCAGGGCTCTTGTGTCCAGTCGGAGCTCTGAGAGGCTACATGGATGCTGTGGCAGATGTGCGGACATCTGACCAGTTTGTTGCCCACTACGGTGGCCCGAGTCGGGGCTCTGCTCTTTCCAGGCAGTGCCTGTCCCGCTGGGTTGTGGACGCCATTTGCCGTTCTATCGGGCCGCTGGGCGGCCTCTGTCCAAGGGTGTGCATTGCCACTCCACCAGGGCGGTGTCCACGCCAGGGGTCGCCCTGATGGGGGTGCTCCTGGGCGGGCTATGGGCTTTCGCCGTTGGGACGATGCCTGACACCTTTTCCAGGTCCTCCAGGTTGGCCATGGTGCCTCCGCGTCCACTGCGGTTGGTATTGGGCCCTGCAGAGGCTTTTCAGTCTCTGGGATTCCTCGTGACCAAGTTGGCATACGTCATTCCAGTGCTTTAAGCACCGCCTCTGGCGGTCAGTAGGGATGAAATAGAACGAAAGTTAGGAATGTAACTACGGTTCTATGAATCCCAGATGACCGCCAGAGCACTCTGTCACTCGGAATCCTCGTGGTTACGCGAGAAGATTCCGTAGGAGACGAGTGGTGGGTGTAGCCCTGAACTTAAGCAGTTCCTGGGTCACCCAGGGGTCACGAGTGACTTTGTTGGTATACATACTCGAACTACGCATGCGCGAAGGGAACATTCCAGTGCTTTAAGCACCGCCTCTGGCGGTCATCCGGGATTCATAGAACCGTAGTTACATTCGTAACTTTCGAACTTGTGAGCTCAATTTACAACCAGAATCATTGATTTAAAACCTTAAAATTATTGAAGAAACATGTTAAATCATAACAGAGAGCTCACCTGGGAGGAAGAAAACACTCAGAAGAAGAAACATGTTGACTGGAACCTGCACATTCACACAGTGAACATGTTAAAGGAGCCCGATCATGACTTTTATGAGCTTTTAACATTGTTAGTGTGTGATTATCTCAGAAAAACTTCAGTTAATATTTCTCTTCATTCACATATATTTGAGTAAACTATATGAATATTCAGTCCAAGCTCTGCCCTCCCTTCAAATGTCTGGCACCAACAATGAGGTGCCAAATACACACATTTGTTTTCCCCTCCAAAAGAAAAGCACCGTCTTCAAAAGCGGTCAGATTTTTTTTATTGCAGAGTATACCACAAGAAATATGTTTTTTCCTTTTGGTTTGGAATTCCAAGGCCTGGTTCAGTGAGGTCGAGTCGTTTGGACCTCTGTGTTGATGTGTAGAATTACTGATATTTCACAACACATAATACTCCAAGGTGCCACAGCTGCTAAAATAGCCTCGAACTGCCTGAAGCTGTCTTTGACCGTCCCCAAAAATCACAATATAGCTCATTTAAAGACAGATGATCCGCTGATCCGTTAGTCTGATAGCAAATTGTCTCGTGTTTTTTTGCTATGTATGTGCGCAGGTTGACTTTTTTTGGTCTCTCACTTCTAATCACGACTGCCTTCGGAACCGTGATCTGAATTGATGTATCTTTTTTTTACACACATATATATATATATATTGACGTAAAGGCAAAAAGTTGACTTGATTGAAGTTCATGTTTGATGCTCATCGAGCCAGTATCTGTTGCTTTAAGAGGCTCAAGATGTGGACTTTCAGCTGGAAGGATTTGACGCCGTCCATGTTGACAGAGTCCTGACAGGATTGGGGGAGCAGAGGATTCATTTCACTTTCAAGACACAGTCAGAGCCGACTGGAACAGGAAGTGTCTCTGTTCATGCAGCTCACTCTCTGTGCTGTGGACAAATCCTCAGCTGATGGAGGTGAAGGTGGTGAACAGCTTGATGGAGTGTTGAGCAGCTCCTGGTCCACTTTACAGAAGCTGAGAAACTCCACACAGACCAGTTCACTCTCTGAAGGCTACAGAGTCTCATTGTCCTCTGAAGGTTCAGTCCACACACTGATGGTTCTGTGTCACATCCAGAGGAACCCTGGTTCGATGCTGGACTCTCACAGCTCTTCACACTGCTCCACTGACACTCAGCAGATCTTCTGGTGGTTCCTCTGTCACTCAGTCTGGATGAAGCTCTGCTCTCCTCAGTAGATCTTCAGGACACACAGCTTCCTCTCTGCTCTCAGTTCCAGCTGCAGAGAGATGAGAGGAGATGATCAGAGTCTCTGTGAAGCAGCGAGGACTTCAGTCCTGTTCAGAGCAGCAGTCAGCAGCTCAGAGCTCATGAAGGACCGCCACTGTCACACCAACACAACAAGCCTGTGGCTCCTCTGATTGGCTGACTGTGTGTCCTCTGCTGTCCAATCCTGAAGCTGCTCAGCGTTCTCCTCTCACAGCCTCACTGAGAGTCAAACACTGGATCTTTGTTCTCACACTGACTGTGTTTAGTACAAACCTGCTGAAAGCAGCATGGACTCACTCCAACCATCTACTGACCTCAGAGTCTGCAGGCTGCAGTCTGGACTCTGCTGGAGATCAACCAGCTGCTGCACATCTGGAGCCTGCAGATGGTTCCGAGTCAGGTCGAGCCACTTCAGGAGGGAGGGGTTGGACTTCAGAGCTGAGGCCAGAGAAGAACAGCTGATCTTTGACAAACTGCAGTCCTTCAACCTGAATAAAGAGAGAAAGCAGCAGAATCAATGAGGAGGAACCAACCAGATGTGTTGATGGAGAAATGAGCAGCTCCACATTACTGTGTCCTGATCAATGAGCTGTTCTGTTGTTGTGGATCTTCATCACTCACATCATCCTCTTGCAAAACTCAGCCACACCTGCTGATGAGGACCAGAGGGCGGGTCCACATGACACCAGCTTTAAAGTCGTAGCATTGGCTCCCTGTCTGCTTCAGGGTGGATTTTAAGCTTCTTTAACTACTTTTTAAATGTCTTAACGGCCTTGCTCCATCTTTATTGATCTGATCAGCTTTGACCACATCGACCCTCGTGGATCCTGAGCTCCTCCAGCAGCTCCTCTGATCCACATCAGAAGAAGAACAAAAACTCACAGTGAGGCAGCTTTTAGCCACGATGGCCTCCATCTGTGGAACAGCCTGCTGGAGAAGCTCAGGACTGCAGAGACTGCTGGGAGTTTTAAAAGACGGTTGAAGACTCACCTTTTGAACAGGATTTTAATTGACTTTTTAAATTGTTCCGATTCTATGTCACTGCTGCTTATTTTGCTGGATTTTTTTATGTCAATTTTAGGTAATTTTACTATTTAAGTTTTCCATTTTATTGATGTATTTTGACTCTTTTAAATGCTCACTTTATTTTATTTGTCCTAATTTTGGTCTTTCATTCTGTCCTTTATTGTTTTTTTTTTTTCCTTTTATTACCCCAGTGTTTCCTCAGGAGGTCCTCCACACTGGTGGCTGTATCAGCTCGGCTGCTGGGGGTTCTGTCCATGGGGCCCTTTGGCCCGGCTGGTTGGGGGTCTCCCCACCTCGGGTGCAGACGCCCGAGTCATGACCTGTGACCCCTCCCAGTGTGGACGACCCCAAACCATGGTGTTTTCCACGATCCTTCAAGCTGTGTGTGTGTGTGTGTGTGTGTGTGTGTGTGTGTGTGTGTGTGTGTGTGTGTGTGTGTGTGTGTGTGTGTGTGTGTGTGTGTGGTGTTGAAGGAGTGAGTTCTGTCTGTTTTGGTTTTGTTTTCTTTAGTTTTTGTCCGTTGCATGATTTCAGCTTTCAGCACTTTGTGCTGCTTAAAGGGGCTGTATCATGCTTTTTTAGCTAGTCCAAACCCTATTATTGGCATTAACATGGTAATAGTTTATTTTTGGCGCAAAGGAAAAGTAATTTTGTGTTAAATAAGATTTTCGAAGGTTAATTCTGAAACCCGGAAGAGAAAACGCTCAGTTTCACTGAAAATCCCGCCTCTCCCATGTGGACTTTGACTGACAGCGTATTTCAACCAATCGGAGCTACGTTAGCTTCTCTAAGGGTTAGCTTTAGCTCTAGCTTCTCTACACGCAAAGACACGAAAACGTCTTTTCCTGTTAGAAACTCACCAAGCGCAGACCCTTCAGACTCTTGCTCTTGCTTGATTGTTGCTTTCAGACGATGGTTAAAGTTTATGTCCGTAATCGGAGATATATAAGCAACAACGCTGATTGTCGGTCGCCTGCGAGGGGGGGGGTGGGGGGTGGAATCAGCTGCGTGCTGGTCAGAGGAGAGTGGGCGTATAGCACTCGAAAGGATGACGTTGCGGAAAAACCGCAATGCATTGTGGTCAATGTGGGCGGTATGTGGTAACGTCTGTTTACGGCAGCTGCAGGCAAGACGCTGCGCTCGTGTTGCTCTTTTAATTTTGTTTGGCGAGTTTCTACAAATACAAACATGGTGCAGTCGTGCTGTGTCATTAACTGCCACAGTCATTCCCACGATCGCTCCAGTAAAAAAAAGAACGAAGGGATGACGTCTTTCTCATTCCTAACTTGGAAGCAGCGGCAGAGAGCTCGGATATGGGAGCTAACAGAGACGCCGAATGGCCTGGAGAGCAGCTGTCAGACGACCAAACATGACCTGACAGAAGTAAACACGAGGAAAAATGGACCGAAACAGAAAGGCGACGGACCGTACCGAGACAAGCTGGACCCTGTTCAGACCCGGTTGGGCTCACTTACCGTTCCTGTTGGGAGGCTGGCTGGAAGTGAAATGTCCATCAAAGCCGCAGGGAAAAAAAAAAAGAAAAAAAGAAACATCGCAGAAGCACAGCGCTACAGGCTAATCAGGGCACAAACTTCACTCTGGACTTCAGTGACGGCATTTTGTGTTGAACAAGACACAGAAACACTACGGCCAGACAGACTCAAATCTTTGTGACAGCTGCAGTTTTGTGACTTTGTTGGGTGGACTGCAAGGTGCACATTGTTTTCCTTCATTTTATTTGCAGTGTTATTTGTTTATGCACAATCTAACTTTATGTAGTTGCAGTGATATTTGTTTGCACAAAGACTTTTGCACCTTATTAGAACTGTAACTGTAACTTTAACAGTGTGTTGCTACACAAGACGGTTGGTAATAAACAGAAAAGACTTTGAAACAAGAAATGGTGACATTATTGCAGCATGGGTAAATGTCGCAGTCTCACAGAGGATTTCCCATAAAAAGGAAGTTTCATAAATAACTACTGAGCTACAATATTTAATTTCACCGCAGTATTATTAACTTATTAGAGTAGAGGCTGGGTTTTGTCACCATATGAGAAAGTAACAGCTGAGGAGATTTATCTGTCCTGGACATTGTGAAATGTTAAGGATAAATATTAGAATTAAGCAGAGAAAGACTGTTAGCCATCAATTTTATTTACAAAAAAAAAAAAAAACAGAAGTTGGTCACATATAATCAAGATAAACAAAAGCGGTTCATCTCACCATGGACTTAATTTCACCATTCATATGTTTACAACGGACACACTGCTCATTCTCCACCATGTCGTTCTGTTGTGGGACTTGATACACATCTGGTGTGTGAGCTGCAGGTGCAGATGTTGCCTCCTTTTTTCCGTTGGAATCTTTGGTAATCCGCAGCTTTCACCTCCGTGTGTTAAGATGTAATGACAGGTTCAGTCTGGATGAGTTTCATTCACTTCATCAGCAGGTCTCCCTGAAAAACACACACGCCCATTATGACTTTTAACATGAGGTCAGTTACAATGTACTGTCAAAGTCAATCTCCTATGAGTGAGGACATTTATGATATAAATTCAAAAGTACTCAATAAGGAAGTGGGGGAAAGAGAGAGTGTTTGCTTTGCTACAACTGCCCTGAGGCTGTGTCCGTGGCTAACGCTAGCAACCAGCTAACACTGCTAACACCGCAACACGCTAGTAATATAACAGAACTCACCAGTCTGAAGATGCCATGAACAGTCCAACATGTGTCAGGTGACGGCGTTGAATGTGATGTTTGGTCGTCTGACGGCGGCGTCTCTGTTAGCTCCCATATCCGAGCTCCCTGCCGCTGCTTCCAAGTTGGGAATGAGAAAGACGTCATCGCTTCGTTTTTTTTTTAACTGGAGCGATCGTGGGAATGACTGTGGCAGTTAATGACACAGCACGACTGCACCATGTTTGTATTTGTAGAAACTCCCCAAACAAAATTAAAAGAGCAACACGAGCGCAGCGTCTTGCCTGTGGCTGCCGTAAACTAGAGTTGCCAACCGTTCCTTGAAAAACGGAATCGTTCCGTATTTGGACGTAAAAATGTGCGTTCCGTATTGAGCTGAAAAGGAACGCACTTTGTTCCGTATTTTTGTGAGAGTCAAAACGTGAGAATTGGAACATGCGCTTTTTTATGAAAACTTACGGTAAATCGTTCACCGGCTCTCTGACCTGTGACCAATGAGCTGACAAACATGTCTTGACAACGCAGAATCACTCTGATCTCATTGGTCAAAAAAAGACCGTTCCTAGGCTACGGCAGTTCATTGGCCAATCCTCAGTTTCGTCACAGAGCGCATGGGAGGAAGTAAATCAAAACAAAAAGCAGCGCGCAGCATGGCTGATGATGCACACATGCACACCGCTGACAGAGAAACACCTTCGACCAGCAATGCATCTACTCCTCCAACGAAAAAACAAAGAAGGATGCAAAAATACAGAGTGGAATGGGAAAAGGCTATTGACTGGGTCGAAAAAGTGCGGGAGAACAGCTATAAAGCGCACTGCACTGTGTGCCGCCGTGTCTTTTCCATAGTGCACGGTGGATTGGCTGACTTGAAGCAGCATGCATCCAGTGATGGGCACAAGAAAAACACAAGGGACAAGACAACAAGGAGAACCCTCGACCAGTTTGTTGTCCATCAAGCCACACCAGAGGCAGATATGGTATGTAAAGATAGATAAACACTCGGGTGCCAATGTCCATTTTACAAATTTACCTGCACTTTTACCTTACTTTTCACGACATTAACAAATTAAAAATAAGTGTGTTAATTTTAAACCTAGCTAATGACCACGTTTTGTAGTTGATGAGTAGGCTAAACTAAAGATAACATACGATTATGATCAATCATGGCGTGGATATGGGAAATGTTGTGGATATTTTATGACCAATATGTTGTGAAGTTACACCGAATAAATAATGCAAACTATTACAGTTAATATGGATGAATGATAATAAAGAGGGAAAACTTATCCCCATGGCTTTATCTGAAAATACAAAATAGCCATTTTTAATCCAAAATAGGCCACTAGTTTGTATAGGATAATTTGTCACCTTTTACATCTTTGATGGGTTTACACCCCTGAATAAATTAAACTGTAAATGTCTAAACATCCCCCAACCAATCAGACACTTTTTTTTAGGTTCAAATATTTGTCACATATTATGTATCAGTGCTTTACAGGTAGTTGATACTACATGTAAACTATAGCCTGCCTATGTACAGTGATAATGACTTATTTTTTCTAATTTACAGGTAACTGCTGCAGAGGTAGCCCATGTCTACCACACAGTAAAACATGGTTTAAGTTATAACTCCGCTGATTGTGCAGTTAAGCTGACAGTACGGATGATGAATGACTCAAGCATTGCCAAAAGTATGTCCTGTGGGAGGACAAAAGCCGAGGCTATTGTCACTGATGTCCTCTCGCCCAAGGCTACAGAAGAAGTGATAAAAACATTGAAAAACAGTGGAAATACGCTCCCGTTCTCTCTCCACACAGATGCCTCCAATAAGGGAAATCGAAAGATGTTTCCCTTGGCCGTGCAGTTTTTCACGCCAGAGAATGGAGTTTTCAACAAGGTGTTAGATTTCATCGAAAATCCGGATGAGTCTGCAGATGGAATAGTAAAGACAATCCAAAGTTCTCTTCAAAACCTTGGTCTATCCCTAGATGATGTTTCTGCATTCAGTGCTGACAATGCAAATGTCAATTATGGCACCCACAACTCAGTGTTCACAAAATTAAGAGAGGCCAACGCTGAGATCCTTCCGGGCAACTGCCATGCGCATATTGTCCATAACACACTGAAGAAAGCCCTGGACAAGCTCTCAATTGATGTGGAAAACATTGTCTTCATGATATATGGCTTCTTTTCCATCTCTGCCAAAAGGAGGGAGTCACTGAAAGAGTTTTGTGAATTCTGTGACATTGAGTTCCATGAAATCCTGCGCCATGTGGTGACAAGATGGCTGTCACTCAATCCTGCAATTACCCGCCTGCTGCAAAACTGGGTACCGCTGAAATCATATCTAATCAGCATTGGTGAGGATTGTCCATGGCACCTGAAAGAACTGCTGAAATTACCAGAAGATGCTGCTGAAGACGAGGAAGAGGCAGATCTTGTGGAAGTGTACCTTCTCTTCCTTGACAATGTGATGTCCCTGTTTGAGGAGGTAGTCAAAAAACTGGAGAAAAATGTGACCACATCTGTTGACCTCTATTCCATCATGGACTCTTTCCTGAAAAGACTCATTCAGAGAAGAGATGATGCCTTTTACGGGTACCTAACAAGACAAAAGCTCAAGCCCCTCCCTCCATCTGCAGCTGAAGTTGCCAGGCAGGAGTTTACAGCCTTCTTAAACACTGCCATCAGTTATGTGAAGAAGTGGTTTGACTTCACTGAGGGGAACTGGCTGCTCCACCTGCAGCCCCTCTCTCTGGCATCTGGGAAGATCTCCTTCAGTGACCTTGAGAAGATCACTGAGCAGCTTCGTCTGGTTGGCAGGTAAGAATGAAACAATTGATAAACCATGTTCTAATATGGTTTATTATAAACAAATACAATGAATAAATACAATACATGGATAATATATATAATTCAACATGCTAAAAAACTTACTGTAAACTGTACACACAATCTTTGAATCAACTTACAAATTGAAACAGTTAATTTGGATGAATATAATGATAAAAGGTACTGCATAAACTATAAATGATTTATAATCATGGGGGTCGACTTCTCATCTCTACTGGCAGGCTGAACATCTCGATGGATGAGGTTTATGATGAGTGCGTGACTGCAAACAGCCTATTGGAACGTCTCACCACAGGGACGCAGGAGAAGGAGAAGTGGCAGGCCAAGGGAACAGCAGAGCGATGGATGCAAGTTCTTCAGGCAGCTGACCTCCCCAACATCCAGGCTGTTTTATCCTTTGTTCTCAGCATCCCATCTTCCACTGGATGTGTTGAAAGGATTTTCTATCATGAAGAATAAGTGGACTGATGCGCGCAACAAATGTTCAACTGAATTAATCAGAAGCGAGCTCATTGTTAGCCTAAATTATGAAATGACCTGTTCAGAATTTTACTCGGCAGCACTGAAAGACAAGCAACTCCTGACTGCAGCAAGGTCTCAAAAAAAGTACAAATGAAAAACATAGGCTGTCTCCACTCTCCACGTAAAGTGGCATAGTGCTTTTGAGTTTCCCTTTTTTCTTTTGTTGCCTACTACTATGATAACCTACTGTTGTGGACTTTGAGACAGTATTTGATGTTTACATTTCCAGACTTTCTTTTTGCACTTTTTACTACACTAAATGTGTAAACCAGCACTGTTATATTATTTTGCGTTTAATTATTTTCTGTTAATTTATACAAGGTTAAGCCGTAACAAAATAGTTATTTTTAAGGAAAGATGTATTTATTTTATTCTCAGAAGCAGACAGTTTTCTGTTAAAGAAATATATTTTTATTATGAAAATATTATTTTGCACTGAAAATAAATGGTTTAAAAAGTAATTGATTTCTGCGTGTCTTTATCAGAACGTATGCATCCACATAGGTTTGTGTCAAATAATTAATAGTTTCACACACAAAATAGTCAAAACAAAAAAAAAAAACCACCATGCTGGGATGGGTGAAAGCAATCGGGTTGCGCGAACCACCGGACAGCTCTGCCGGTGAGGTGTTCCTTTTTTTTTCTTAGGGAGTTGGCAACCCTACCGTAAACAGACGTTACCGCATACCGCCCACATTGACCACAATGCATTGTGAGATATCACGTGTCCTTTCGAGCCCGATTGTCTGCGCGGGGGTGGGGTGAGAGAAGAGTGGTGGGGAGGAGTTCAACTTTTGTGACGTACTTAGGTTTGAAGAGTTTCAAACGAGCTGTTTTCTACCCGAAGGGAGGGGCTGCTGTAGAGAGCAGCAGACTGAAAAATATTACTTAGCCATGCGTGGAAGAAGGCAAATAACCTTTTGGGGGTGGTTTTTAAGGGAATTCAACTTTGGGGCATGCTAAAACCTTAAAAAATGGATTTTGCATGATATAGGTCCTTTAAAGTTTGAAGTGTTTTATAAATCAAGTTTGACTGATCAACGTCAACACAACAGTCACACACCTCCTCATGTCCACACACACTTCAGTAACCTGCTGCTGAGCTCAGTCCACTCTCTCACTGCAGGATCAGAGTCTCAGATCCAGGGACGGCTGGTATAAATGGGCTAACAGGGCTGCTAAGCCCTCCCAGCACAAAAAGACAGCTAATACAAAAAAGTCGAGAAACTTATTTTTTAAATAACTTACAACAGATTGTTTTCAGTTTAGATAAAACCAAAGGTAGCAACAGCACCAATTAGTCTAAAGGAAAATATAGAATATCTCTAAATTGGCTGGTTTTTTACAGCCCCAGCAGATAAATTCATTTCGCTCTTGTATGTGATTGACAGGTGTCATGTCCCGCCCCCCGTGGTTTACTAAGAATTTTGGGCTAACTTCAGTTAGCCCACAGGCCACTGACTTTTGACCAATAGCGGCGATTTAACGCAGCAGTGCTGCTGTTTGTGCCAGAGTTGGGAAGGAGGGAGAAAAAGTTCAGCTATGGCAGCGTTAGCATGAACGAGGTGGACTATTTGCTTTGGATAATTCAATTATTTGGACCGATTGAATGCACTTGCCACACTGTATCGAGACGGACTTCTTCCAAAAAATTACCATACTTCAGCGACATGGTGATTAACCTGTTTGCGTCCCAGAAAGGCGTCGGTGTGAGCTTCTTTTCAAATAAGGTAGGCCCATGCTGACCTAAAGACTGTGACGCCTTGTTTTTGCTGAGGTTAGCTGTTGTACTGAAGGCGTGTTTGGCTACATGTCACCAAGCAGCTGTAATATTAAGACAGGTGTAGCAGGCTATCTGTGGGCAGTCGTTGAAGTTGGGTTGGAACATGTCTGTGGTGTATAAATGTGTGCATGTGACAGAGAGAGAGAGACAGAGAGAGAGAGAGAGTTGATGTAGAGCACTAAAAAAATATAGTGAACCTGGAATTGATGTGACTGTGTGTATCATAGGTGATGTTGCTTTTGCAACTCTGTTAACTATTTAATCTGTATTATGCAACCATTTGTTAGCCCCCCCCCCCAACAAATTTCACCACCAGCCGCCACTGCTCAGATCACGCTGCTGACAAACATTTCTCCTTCTACAACAGTAACAGACAGTCAACTGACCCCAGAATGTCCAGACTGCAGAGTGGACTCTCCAGAAAACCACACAGCTGCTCAACTCCTGAATCCTGCAGCTGGTTCTCACTCAGGTCCAGAAGTTTCAGTTGTTTCAGGAGGGAGGGGTTGGACTTCAGAGCTGAGGCCAGAGAAGAACAACTGATCTCTGACAACCTGCATTTCTTCAACCTGAATAAAGAGAGAAATAAGTGAGATTAGAGGACAAAGTCTGATGTTGAAGTCATTGAGAGCTGAAGAAGGTTCAGACTGGAAGAGTTTAGAAATGTAAAGTCCAAACAGCTGAAGCCACCAGGAGGAGAAGAGCTCTCATCAACATGCTGATCACTAACATGCTGCAGAGCTCAGTCCACACACACACACACACACACACACACACACACACACACACACACTTTTTTTTAGAAACTTGTTCAAGTGACAGAACTGACAGTTAGCGTAGCGGCTCGCGAGTCAGACTGAGTGAGCTGAAGGCCACTGTGACTGAGACGGAGGGATCACTATCAACCTGGACACATGATGTGGTGGAGCTCCAGAAGAAAGAGGAGAAACTTTCTGCTCAGGTTTCAGCTCTTGAGAATAAATGTGAAGATTTCGAGGGGAGATCTCCAGCGACGGGAATAACCGCCTGAAAATAAACAGTTTTACTAGTTTTAGTAAGGAGTAATCTACCCAATTATTTTTTTCCAGCATTAAAACACCGTTTCTGTTCCTGACAATAAAATGCTGGTGGGTCCGTTACTATAATTCACTGTGTTTAACTCGGTTTTCTCCTCCTGAGTCCAGCTGTTCCAACAAACGTGCGGAGCATGAAGTTCATGTCCAGAAAGAAGGAACAGTATTGGTGCAAAGTGCGTCACGTGACGACCGAGCCACGACTCATGTCACTCATCTCATGACGCTCAGAATGTGTCACAGTGCCGATTTCACCTGGAGAATTTTTGGCGTTCAGGAGAGTGAAAAGAAATCTTTTCATGAGCTAAAGATGGCGTGGTCCCCGAAAGTCGGAGGCAGATCAGACGATAGTCGCTGTGATCGTAAACCAACCAGAGGAAGACCTGGACGGATGTTAACACACAAACAGCTCCTCAGTGAGGCACAGACATGACAGGGCAGAGCAGACAGAGATACAGCCAGAGAGCCCCGATCATTCAGAGGCAGCTTTTAATGGAAGGACAGACATCTGTTGACACACATCTACTGTGTTTGATTATTCTTTTAGAAATGTAAAAATGCTATCTGCAGTTACTAATCACATTTGATTGGTTTCTTGTCTCACACAGCAAGTGTTGAATAATTTAGATTATTTTATTTTGGTGTTTTTGTGTTTCTTTATAATAAACACGATGTTCAACATTTCATCTGTGGTGTTTCTCTGGTAAAACACAGCACACAGAAGAGCCTATGGGTGGAACAAGGTTGAGGTACAAAGATTTGATATTTTAAGTATCACATCAAATTTCTTTACCTTGAACTTGTTTCACCCATTTGTTGTTCTACAAAGTTTCACTGTATTAGCAGACGGTTAACAAACCATGAACAACTGATCTGTAAAATGTGAGTTAATGTTACTTATTAGCTTATATACGTTATTGGAACGTTATTCTAAAGTTGCAACTATTCCTCATTAACTAGCTGTTAGTAACATTTAACAACTGTTAATGAATGAGGTATTGTTGCTACTTTAGAATAACGTCCCAATAACATATACTAACTATTAACTGATCATTAACAACCCATTAGTAAGTAATTTATGAATAGCATGTTCTAACGTAGCAATTTATAAGGTATAGTTATAAACCATTAACACACAGTTAACAAGTCATTTATAGCTCGTTTACAGCTTGTAAGTTATGTATTGACCGTCTTCTAAGGCCCCGTTATAAATCATTAAACTGTTAACTGTCATTGAAAAAGTCATGTGTAACTCATTAACTATTAGTTAACTAACTATCTACTAACTATCTATAAGGTATAGATAGAATCCTTAACAGACTTTTAACAATACTTAGCAAATCATTAATAAGTCATGAATTAACAGTTTACTAATGATCTTTTAAGTAGTTATAGCGGATAGTTATTATAAAGTGTTACCTTAAAATTTTATGTATATAAAGTATCGGTGTGCAAGTATCGGTATCGGTGAGTACTGAAGATGAAGTACTCGTACTTGGTATCGGTCTGAAAAAAAGTGGTATCGCACATCCCTAATTATAAGAATCTTATTATGAGCCAATACTATATTGCTTAAAAACTCTGAGAACTCAGTTAAAAAGTCAGAGTAAGGACCAGGAGGTCTATACACAATAATTAATAGCACAGCTTTTGAAGCCAACAGGACAACATCATCTGCAAAAAGCAGAGATGAAATCCTGCAGTCCCCGAACCGGACCGCCTCCGGCCCCTGGCTGCACCTAGAAATTCTGTCCATAAAGATTCTGAACTGAACCGGTGACAAAGGGCAGCCCTGCCGGAGTCCAACATGCAAGGCATGGAACAGGTCCGACTTACTGCCGGCAATGCGGACCAGACTCCTTCTCCGGTCATACAGCGACCGGACAGCCATTAACAAGGGGCCCCGGACTCCATATTCCCAAAGCACCCACCACAAGGCACCACGAGGGACGCGGCCGAATGCCTTCTCCAAGTCCACAAAAATCATGGGCGAACTCTCACGAACCCTCGAGCACCCTATGGAGGGTATAGAGCTGGTCCACTGTTCCACGAATAGGACAAAAACCGCATTGTTCCTCCTGAATCCAAGGTTCGACTATCGGTCGAATCCTCCTCTCCAGTACCCTGGAATAGATTGTCCCAGGGAGGCTGAGGAGTGTGATCCCTCTATAGTTGGAGCACGCCCTCCAGTCCCACTTTTTCCCCCAATCCAGAGGCACCGTATCCGACCGCCACGCAATGTTGCAGAGACGTGTCAACCAAGACAGTCCCTGCGCATCCAGAGACTTGAGGTACTCGGGGCGAATCTCATCCACCCCCAGTGCCTTGCCACCAAGGAGCTTACAAACCACCTCGGTGACTTCGGCTTGGGTGATGGATGAGTCCACCTCTGAGACCTCAGCCTCTGCTTCCTCCATGGAAGACATGGCAATGGGATTGAGGAGGTCCTCAAAGTATTCCTTCCACCGTCCTGTAGCCCCAGTTGAGGTCAGCAACTCCCCACCTCCACTGTAAACAGTGTTAGTGGAGACCTGCTTTCCCGTCCTGAGGCGCCGGACAGTTTGCCAGAATTTCTTCAAGGCTGACCGGTAGTCCTCCTCCATGGCCTCCTGAACTCCTCCCAGACCCGAGATTTTGCCTCCACAACCACTCGGGCTGCAGTTCGCTTGGCCTGCCGGTACGTGTCAGCTGCTTCTGGAGTCCCACAAGCCAGCAAGGCTCAATAGGGCTCCTTCTTCAGCTTGACGGCAGCCCTTACTTCTGGTGTCCACCACCGGGTTCGGGGGTTGCCGCCATGACAGGCACCGGAGACCTTACGACCACAGCTCTGAGCAGCTGCTTCGACAATGGAGGTGGAGAACATGGTCCACTCGGACTCAATGCCCCCAGCCTCCCTTGGTATTTGAGAGAAGCTCTCCCGGAGGTGGGAGTTGAAAACCATGCTGACAGAGGGTTCCACCAGATGTTCCCAGCAGACCCTCACAATACGTTTGGGTCTGCCAAGTCTGTCTGGTTTCCTCCTCCACCAGCGAATCCAACTCACCACCAGATGGTGATTGGTCGACAGCTCTGCTCCTCTCTTCACCCGACTGTCCAAAACAGGTGGCCGGAGGTCAGATGACACGACAACAAAGTCGATAATCGACTTTGTAACTCTACTGAGAGGCAATATTCCTTTTATTCACATGGCCACCAAACATTTTCCTCCAGAGATTATTGATTTATTGACACCAGACTGATGCTGAAAGTGGCTGATATTGTATATCATCCTATTCTGGTTTCAGATCAGGCACCTTCATCCCTGGACATTCAATTTTCACCTGAACCTTGACATCCCACTCAGTGGAGATTTAATATTTGACGTTTATCTGATGATCAATTTCATAAGTTTATTATAAACTACTGAAGATTTAATCTCTTTGAACCAATCTGAGTCTGTTTAAAATGTGCTGTTGTTGGAGTCTTTAAAGGTTTATTTACAGGGTCAGCTTATGTCTTACGCCAGGAACGCACTGGACGCGGAAGCGTAGTGGAGGCGCCGCGCGCGCCGCGAACGTCTCCGCACCGGCGCTCGTCTGTTCGCACTGGAGGTGTATCTGCTGCCTGCGCTCTCCGCGCTGCTCACACATCGACTGCACTCTGCTGGATCCATCTGCTTTCAGTTTTCACATTTTTCTCGCTCTACCAGGATGGATGAGTGTGTTTTGGTGACCTGTGGAGAGACTTTTTCTCCTCCTGTCCTCTTTTTTCTGCATCACGCGAGTCTCTGTCGCTGTGTGTGTGTGTGTGTGTGTGTGTGATTGGTTGCGTACAGGCGTATGTCTGTGTGTGTCTCCATCTCTCTTGTGATTAGATCCAAGTGACAGACCTACGAGCAACACCGTAACTAATCGTCTTTTAATTTATTTTATTTTGAAAATTGACCAGATTCTCTTGTCTTTTCTGTTTCCGACTTCCTGTCTGGTCCGATCTGCTTGATCCAGCTTGACAATTGGCGCTCTCGCCGCTTGTGGCTTGCGTGAAAAATAGAACAAAGCGGAGCGGGCGCGCTGCAGAGCGCGAGCTGCGGCGCCTCCCCGCGCATTGTGTGGCAGTCAGATAGGTTAACATGGTAGGCGATCAGAAGTGCTGTGCGTGGCGTTCGGGCCGTTATTCTGCACATGGAGAAATATTCATCTTTCAAATACTCAAAAGCTCTCAGCTGATCTAGAATCTGTAGATCAACGGCTGGCTGACACTCCTTCTCCAGACTTGTTGAAGCTACGTGTGGCTTTAAAAACAGAGCTGGACCTGATTACAACCAACCAGGCAGAACGTCTCTTACTACACTCTCCTTCTAGATATTATGAATATGGGGAAAATCCTGGAAGGTTATTTGGCTAGCCTGTTTTGTCGCTAAGCAGCCTCACGATCAATATCTCACATTTAAAGGTATGCTGGAGGATTCTCCGCCGATTTCGTACAATATGGCCGATTTGCCATTTTTGGAGCACTGTGCATGCGCGGCTCCCTCCGCGTGAGGACTGTGGGAGCGTGCACGTCAGCCGCATGTCAATTTGTTTACATCCGCGGGGCTGGAGCGTCGTCTTTCCGCATAGGATTTTAAAACACATTTGTAATCATGTCGGACTCTTCTTCCAATCATCCATAAGAATATGGTCTTACCATAGTTTCTTACGTGTTTATGCAACAGAAACACATCAGAATGGGATAATCAGCATGTTACCTGTCCAGCAGAAACTTCCCCACGTCGTGATCAGTCCTAAACCCCTTTTGTGCTTTGAATGTCCGCCGCCTTGTAAAGGAATCTCCGAGTAAAACACGGGTTCTTCCGTCTTTTCTATGGCCTTTCTTCTATCCTCTGGGAGCTTCGTTTGCAGACCCGTTTTATCCGATAATAACCCGAGAGCAGACACGCACGCGGGTCGTGGAGGGGGGGGGGGCGCGTTTGGGGGGCTTGTGGCCGCCGGCCTGGAACACACCGGCCGTTCGGGAAACCTTCCGAACTGCCTGATGGCCACCCCGCCCCTGTTCGGAGGTGTTCGCGAGGGGAACAAGCCGCTTCTGCGATGATCGCTCCCGCTGCATGTCACTTCCTAAACAATGTTCTGCGCATGCGCTGCTCGAGACAAGTGCGCGCACAGAGGCGGCGACTCCACATGACACGTCATCACGCAAACGCGTTCCCACATTGATTGGCATTGTGACTGCCCAATCATAAGTTGGAACCATACAATTCTGATTGGTTCTAAGGATCCTCCAGTATACCTTTAAGATGGGTTGGGAGTGTTGGTAGAGGAACCAGCCCTTATTAATTCAGGATTCTCATCCTTTTATAAATCGCTGTATAGTTCTGAGCTTCCTTCAGATTGACTGATATTCATGCATTTCTGCAGATCCAGAATTTCCAGTTTTAAACATGGAGAAAATTAATCAGTTAGATTCTCCACTGACTGTTCAGGAACCTAAACTGACTCCACAAAACACACTGAATCTTCAGGCTCTATCTTCTAGGACCAGATGGGTTCCCAGTGGAATTTTTTCAGGCATTTTGCCACAAACTTGTTCCCACACTGTATTCTGTTTATGTTGAACGTCTGTCAAATGACTTTGTTCATTTGACATTGAGACAAGCATCAGTTAGTGTTCAGTCCTGTCCCTCGTCATCCCTCCAGGCCTCATTAACTGGCTCAGCCTTGCTCAACCCCTCTGGCTTTACTGGAAACCTGCTGTTCGTTGCCACATTATAGATTTGGTTTCAGTTTAGAAATCAGTTTAAATTTAGATCTGCCACCATATCAGCTCCACTGTTGGGAAATCATGTGTTTCAACCTCCATCCATCCATCCATCCATCCATCTTCAACCGCTTATCCGGGGCCGGGTCGCGGGGGCAGCAGTCTCAGTAGAGATGCCCAGACTTTCCTGTCCCCAGACTCTTCCTCCAGCTCTTCCGGGAGGATCCCAAGGCGTTCCCATGCCAGTCGCGAGACATAGTCTCTCCAGTGTGTCCAAGGTCTTCCCCAGGGTCTCCTTGCGGTGGGACATGCCCGGAACACCTCCCCAGGGAGGCGTCCAGGAGGCATCCTAAAAAGGTGCCCAAGTTACCTCAGCTGGTTCCTCTCGATGCGGAGGAGTAGCAGCTCTACTCTGAGCTCCTCCCTGGTGACTGAGCTCCTCACCCTATAAGGGAGCGCCCAGCCACCCTACGGAGGGAAGCTCATTTCAGCCGCTTTTATCCGGGATCTTGTCCTTTCGGTCATGACCCAAAGCTCATGACCATAGGTGAGGGTGGGAACGAAGATTGACCAGTAAATCGAGAGCTTCACCTTTCGGTTCAGCTCCCTCTTCACCACAACGGACCGATACAACGACCGCATCACTGCAGACGCTGCACCGATCCGCCTGTCAATCTCACGCTTCATCCGTCCCCCACTCGTGAACGACCGCATGAGTGGGGTCGTTCCCAAGATACATAGGCCCAATTCCAATTCTATTTTTCATCCCTCCCCCTCGCCCAAGCCCTTAACCCTTCCCCTCGCCATACCCCTTGAAACGGAGTGTCAAGGGGTAGGGCCTGAAATTGCCCCCTTAGAAATGGGACAACCCTTCAAGATCACATACGTCATCAGTAGTCGCCCGTGACGTAGTAAAATGACGCCGGTATTGTTTACGACAGAGCTTACGATACCGTCTCCAGCTGCACTAATCTCCCTCTCCTGGGCTATTGGATTGTTTTTTCTGCTTTTTCTGTATGCATGCATAAAAATGTTAATAATAATTCATACAAATTAGAAAGAATGCATTTATTATGCAATTGGCATTACCAGCAACAGTTGTTTGCTCCAAAATTAATGAAATAGTATAAACATGTAAAAGGATTAAGCTGTGTGGAAACATCCACCATCAATATTGCACAACAACCAAAATAAAAAAAAAATTCAAACCAGTCATTCTGTAAAACAAAAAACCGACTCATATATTTCACTAACCATAACAATAATAAAATGTGCAAAAGGGTCCTACACACCATCGTATGGACAAGGATTCATTATCTGCATCTGGCAAAAAGGCTAAAAAAATGCTGAAAAAAAAAAACGCTCGCTTTGTGGCACTTCTGCTGCTTTCCACTTTCCTCTTTCAAAACGTGAATTAGGTTGTTGCTCTTCTTCCTCTTCTTATTTTTCTTCCCTGTACAAAAAGCAAAGTGAAATGTGAGTGAAAAATTGAGACACAAAACAGGGGTACAGCTGTTATATGTGAATGAAAGCACAAATAATAGGCTGTTGTAATCTGCTGCCAGGCTGGTTATTTTATTATATAACGTTTTCATAATTGGTTGATATGCAACACTGCTGTGAAGGAATTATTCATTCACAACCCACACATTTCATTCTTCATCAATTATATGATCCCAGCGGTGCTCCTTGACGTTAACGTTAGAGTCCGTGATACTGCATAAAGCTTCGGTAATGTTTACTTTACTAGCGGAGCACAAATGGCAGATTTCCGGGTGTCTTGTACGCTCAAAGCAGGAAAGCAGGCTACAGTAATATCAATAAAACGTGTCATGGTCGTGCAGAAATTAAAACAAGTTCATCGTTAACGTTACATGAGCAGATGCACTTAACGCTAACGAGCTGTCACGTAACATTGCAGCGACCTTAAAATAGCGTTGTTGTTTTTTTAACAAAAAATACTCACATTTGTAGATTTCTTTGGCTGCTGCGGATGTTTTCTTCCTCATTTCCCAGCGCAATGTGGGAAATTTCACATAGCCCTCGTTTTCTAGTGTGCCCCCGGAAAATCTCTGTTTCGAGGGCCAGATAGCCCGAGCACTCCGCCCTCCCCCTTGGTCTGAAGGGGTGTGAAGTAGAATCGGGACACCCCTACCACTTCACGTGAACGCGCAAAACGAAGGGTTAGAGCCAAGGGCGAGGGCTGAGGGGAGAATTGGAATTCACCCTTAAACTCCTCCACTTGGGCCAGAGTCTCTCCACCGACCTGGAGGTGTTTCAACCTGTGTTTACTGATCCCACCTTCACCTCATGGCTCAATAAAGGACTGAAATGTTTTAGGGATCTTTATAAAGATGGGATTTTATGTTCTTTTGCTGCTTTGGCCAGTGAGTTCAACCTCCCATCTCTTTAGGTTTCTCCAGGTCAGAAACTGGGTAAAAGCCTAATTTCCTCATTTTCCAAAACTCTCACCTGAGCAGATGAGGAGGAACCTCCACAATTCAATTCCCTGCAAAGATCTTTCATTTAAACATGTATAGAATCATTCAGTCATATGATGGTAAAATGGTAAATGGTCTACACTTACATAGCACTTTTACACTGCATTGACAGAGCCCAAAGCACTTTACACTGCATTAACACATTCACCCATTCACACACCAGTGGAAGTGGCTGCCATGCAAGGTGCTCAGTCCACCCACTGGGGGCACTTTGGGGTTCAGTGTCTTGCCCAAGGACACTTCGACATGTAGACAGGGGGAGACAGGAATCAAACTAATGACCTCCTGATTGCAAGACGACTGCTCTCCCCACTGAACCACAGCTGCCCTTCAATGACCATATGATGGTTACTGAACTACCAGAACAAAGGAGGCTGGCAGTGTGAGATGGGTTTGGTCTTTGAGGAACGATGGAGGGAATCTGCTCTGAGTGTTTTTCATCAGACTTCCACTCTTGTTCACTCTTATGAATTTTTGCCCGTCTTACTCTGACATCATGTCTCAGATACTTTCAGAACAACATTTCTCCTCATATGGCTGTCTTTGGGTTTCCTGAAGAACATTCTCACTTCTCATCTGAGCAGTTAGAGGTTTTGGCGTTCACTTCTCTGACAGCGAGACGCCATCTCCTCCTTCACTGGAAATCCCAAAATGCTCCATCCAAAACACTTTGGACCAATGAGGTGATGTTTTTTAAAAAGTCGACAAAATGAGATTCTCCAGGCAGAGCGAGCTGAACAAATGTAACAAGAAATGGCAACTATTCATTGCTTATGCTAATATTTAGGCTGAATTCCCCCACACTCCTGCAATTATTCATTATTGTATGTTATTTTACCGAGTTTGTTACGAGGGCCATGTTTGACACTTTGTTTTGCACATTTTTTGTTTGTGTTTTATATTATTCATCTTGAATTTGCTCGATATAAAAAACTTGAAAAAAGGATGTATACAGATGTGATTTCTTGTAAGTGCCAGAATGTTTTTGTGAACTTACTAATTAAAATAGATGAAACAAAATTATTATTGAGACTGATTTGATCAGTGTCAACACAACTTTCACACAACACAAACTCAAACATGGAGTCTGACCACAGAGCCTCCAGACTGCAGAGTGGACTCTCCAGAAAACCACACAGCTGCTCAACTCCTGAATCCTTCAGCTGGCTCCAACTCAGGTCCAGATATGTCAGATGTTTCAGGAGGGAGGGGTTGGACTTCAGAGCTGAGGCCAGAGAAGAACAGCTGATCTCTGACAAACTGCAGTAAAACAACCTGAATAAAGAGAGAAAGAAGTGAGATTAGAGGACAAAGTCTGATGTTGAAGTCATTGAGAGCTGAAGAAGGTTCAGACTGGAAGAGTTTAGAAATGTAAAGTCCAAACAGCTGAAGCCTCCAGGAGGAGAAGAGCTCTCATCAACATGCTGATCACTAACATGCTGCAGAGCTCAGTCCACTCTCTGTCCCTCCAACATCTGGAATCCTCCTAAACTCCTCTCAGTCATTTGACTTCAACAGATTCTAACTTCAGACAGTGAACTGACCTCAGAGTCTCCAGGTGACAGTTTGGACTCTCCAGTCCAGAACACAGAATCTTCACTGATGAATCCTGCAGCTTGTTCTGATTCAGGTTCAGATGTTTCAGATGGGAGGGGTCAGACTTCAGAGCTGAGGAGATCACTTCACAGTGAGAATCAGAGAGTCCACAGGAAGAAAGACTGTAATGAGACACAGAGAGGACAGGACGTTATGAGAGAGGACACTTTGTTGGACTGTCTGACATCAGAGCTTCAGATCTTCTTCTCTGGTTTGACTTTGGCTTCATGTGGACATGAAGGAGAGAACATGGAGTTCTGGAGTCATGGAGCAGTGAAGACTGACGGGCCGCAGGTGGAGCAGAGGTTAGTGCCTCAGAGCAGGAAGGTTGTGGGTTTGAATCTAATACTGTGTGTGTGTGTGTGTGTGTGTGTGTGTGTGTGTGTGTGTGTGTGTGTGTGTGTGTGTGTGTGTGTGTGTGTTTCTTTCTCTGGTTTAAAAATGTTCAAATCAAAAGTCTTCAATCAAAATGATCATCTGTGGTCATTTTCTGGATTCTTCTAATAATCAGACCTCATGAAGAGATATAAACCGTCACTGAGCTCTTATCTTCATCAAGTATGATCAGTGCATCCAGAGCCTGACACACAGTGCTGAGCCACGTTTCTTCAGGACAGATCATTGACAGGACTTGACAGGAACATTTTCAGCTCCTTGCTGACTTGAACTTGGCAGAGGTGAGGTTTAGAGCCAATGCTTTGGTCGATTATCACCCCGAAAAATTTAATTTCCTTCACCCTCTCCACTTTTACATCCTCTATTAAAACTTGAATGTCCTTGTTCCCTTTACAGGAACCAAACAAAATGAAATGTGTTTGATCCAAATTTAATGATAGATTATTTGTATCAAACCATTTTTTCAATTGATGTAATTCTGACATTTCCTGTGTGATTTGTTCCAGGTTCTCGTCTGTTCAAAATATATTTGTATCATCAGCAAATACATCAAAATGAAGGGTAGCACTTTATAATACGGCCCGTGTCTTACAGAGTAACTTCCCTTCTCTTACAGTGTAGTTTCCTCAACTGTGAAGGTAACTGTCGGACATGTACAAGTTATTTCGCGGAACCCGAGGAGTCCTTACACTTGTATCTGACAGTTTAAGTGCGGTTGTCTTACAGTGTAGTTTGACATGTCTTAATGGGTAATTTCCTAAAGTGTGGAGGTAACTTTCATAAATGCAGCATAATATTTTACGGACTCTTATGGGGTACTTACATTCGTGTCTTACAGTGGAAGTCCTGGAGTCTTACACTGTAGTTTCCTGTTTTACCATATACTTGTCAAGACAGTGTAATTTTCCTGAACATATGTGTTGCTCCTGTAGTCCCCGGCAATGAAGATCCACGGGATGGATTTTTAATACATAGATTGTATTTTCAATTCCGAACAAGCTTCATAATTATGGAGGTAAATTTGTGTCTTTATTTTTCAATCAAAAAAAAGTTGCTCCAATCGCAAAACATGTTTTCAATCAGAAAAAAACTTCACCTCAATCAAAAAAAAAAACAAAACATTTTCAACCAAAGAAAAAACTTGTTCAAACCCCCAAAAAATATTTGATACCCCAAAAAACTGCATATAAACACGTTTTTTCTTTGAAAAAATTTTTTTTTTTTTTTTTTGGTTGAAAATACATTTTTTGATCAAGTCCTATTATTGGATTTGAGCCATATTATGGGTAGGACATTTGTTTCTTTATTATTCAATCAAATATATAACTTCAATCAAAAAAAAGTTTTCAATCAAAGCAAAAAAAAAAATGTGTGTTTCGACTTTGTTTTGACATTAAAACATCTTTTATCCGATTGAAGTGAAAAAAGTTTTGAAGCTTCTTTTTTGAAACCTCTTTTTTGAAGTCTCTTTTTTGAAGCATGTTTTTTGATCGAATCATTTTGACACAAACGTCCTGCAGTGGGCGGAGCTTCTCCATTGGTCGGGCATGTTTGAGTGACAGGTGTCCACACCAATGAGAATCTCTCCAGAAGAAGCTAGAAGCTGGAAGCTAGCTATTCATGGTTTGGATTCATATACACAGGCCAGAGGTTATTTTGCCTGCCTTGACATGTTTCGGCTGCCTTCCTCAGAAGTGTGAGTCCAAACCATGAATACAAAAAAAGGCCTAATGAACCTTATCGGACTGGAAGCTAGCTACTTGTGTGTGCGGGGAAGTCAGTTGAGGGTCTACTGGAGCTCCGACGCCGCATTGCTGCCTGCCTCCAACTTCGGCAATGGATACCACAAACTACTTGGCTTACGGTGTCAGCGCCTGCCCGTGTGAGTGTAACCAAGTATCAATCAATCGCTCTCAAGAAGAAAATACAAAGATGAGCTCAGATCAAAATTTACTCAGAAGGGAGTTTATTCTGGGTCCTGGCAGTAGTATGCTACCGAAGTCCTATAAAATGAAATAAAATATTTTATGGACTGGAACTTTCAATGACGTCAGAAAAACAGATTAAATGGATCCATATACAAAGAAACAAACCAACTTCCCTTAGATTCCAATATGAACAGCCAAACAGTTTCACATTTGAAACAGTTGTGAAAAAAATGTCATTTGAATATAAATAAAGATCTCCGTACTGTCTCTTTCAGTCCTTGTGTTTGAATAACCAGTCAATGTTCTTAAGTCTTAGAGATCCACAGATTTGGATAATCCTCACTCCAAAAAGAAAAAAAAAAAAAAATCAAAGTTGGGTACCCCAAAAAAAAAAAAATACTATAGAGCTCTATAGGAAATAAAAAAAATGATACTCAAGTGGCAAATGTGATGAGCTGGATGTTTGATCAGTCCCTCACGCCACGAGCAGGAAGACAGAAATGATCATCAATTTGAACAGCAAGACGGCTCGTGGGGGCTCACAACCGCTCAGCCATTTGCTCTCACCACGCAGCATTGGAGTCTACATTCACAAGCTCACCCGCTCAAATGGTGCATTCACACCGGACGCGTCGCAAGCGTCGTGAGCGGCGCTTTTCTATGCAAAGTCTATGGTGGACAAGCGTCGTGGAGCGGCGGGCGGCGGGGCGGCGCATCAGGAGCGTCATGAGCGTCGCTTTTCCAGCGTTTCGAGCGTCGACGCCCACGACGCTCGTCCCCGGCGTCAGGAGCGTCGTGAGCGTCGCTTTTTGAGAGTTGGGAAAACTGAACTTTCGACGCGCTGCCACTGAGTGTCAACCAATCAGAGACGATCCGAGCACCGATGCGGGCCAACCAGCCAGTGTTGCTAACTTGACGACTTTCTCGCTAAATCTGGCGACTTTCCAAAGCCTCTTGGCGACGTTTTTTTGTCAAAAGCAACTAGCGACAAATCTAGCAACCTTCTCTGGTGCTCTGGAGACGTGACAGGACGTCTCGTTGCTGTCGTCAATGAGCAGCGGGTGCTGCGTGAGCCCCTCCCCCGTCCCAAAGCGCTCACAAGCGGTCAGTCTCAGCAGCGCCCCCTGCTGCAGTCAGAGCAGAGAGGAGCAGAGCAGCCAATAGCCACTTTTCCGACAACGACGCGGTCTAGCTTTATTTAACAAATAAAGCCAAGCCGCTCTCCTGATGCGATCCGCCATAGCTGGAAACAGAAATCAGCCTCCAGCGCGCCAATTAACTGACGTGCATCAAGAGCGTCGCGAGCGTCGCGAGCTTTGTGACCACCCGGTGTCAAGCGTCGTGTTTAAAGCGTCACAAGCGTCAGCTTCGAGGCATCCCGAGCGTCGACGACGCCCGCGACGCGTCCGGTGTGAATGCCCCATAAGATCACCACTCTATGGCCGTAAGGCAGATGTTATTGTCATGACTCTTAAAGAGACAGTGCATGCTGTGTAGAGAAACACCAGGTTCTACTTCGTAAGTGCTTAGCCCGCCTACGGGCTTCGCTAGTGGCACTCCCCTTGGCGCAGCCAATCAACTGAGACAACAAAAGCTCGACGCACTAATCCCCCGCCGCCCGATGGCGCGGCTCCACGCCCCCCCGAGGGTATACCCCGAGCTGGAGGCAGCCATTCTCCCTTCTTCTTCCTCAGCATCACTTGAGACATTAAGAAGCCACAAGTTTCTTCGGATCAAGATTCATCAGATCAAGATGGATGGACCGGCCCGTGACCAGTCGCCATCGGGCGTCGGGCCTATCACCCTGCTCATCGAGCAAGATCTTCACAAGCGCTGCTTTGTCTGCCTCGGCTGACTGCATCACTGCCAGCGGCCTTCCTGCCTGCCTGCCTCACTCTGCCGCTCAAGGTAACCCAGCGGCGAGCGGCCTTTATGAGCGCCGTCTCACCGGCTCCCGCGCATGCGGCGGCAGCAGCAGCAGCAGCGGCGTCCCCGCGTCTATGGAGCCCACGCAACGCAACAACGCCTTCTCCACCTTATTCAGACCACCGTGAGACACGTTAGTTTGCCCTACTCATGTTGTGTTGTTGCAGTACTCCTGCCTGAGCCGTTCCAGGCCTGCGTGCGGCGTGTCTGGGATGCCCCGCTCACCGCCAAGAGGACGGTGAGGGGCTACCATTAGCACGGCTGTTGTGATACATCACTAAGGAGCAGCTGGCCTCCACTCTTCCCGCGCTTGTATGACTGAACATACCAAGCTCGGAGGGGCTCTCTCCCTCCCTTCTCTCGCTACGTGGTAAAGCAGAGAATGGCGAGCAGAGCGCGCGCGAAGCAGCCCGCTATCACGGACTCTCCCTCCACGCGCTCGCCGCGCTGCTGCCATGTAAGCGGGACGCAGCGGCGAGCTTGACTGCACACGGAGCCGCCTGGCCGCACATACCGTCACCGGTTTTTCCTCCACGCTCTGCCGCGCGGCGGCTGTGGACACGGGGCACAGCAGCGAGCTGGGGCCGCTAGCTTTCCCCGCCGTGCGTGTCACGCAAGCGGAGCGCTGCCGATGTCCTGCCGGCACCCCGCAAACGCTCCAGGCTGCACTATCCGCCAGCTTCGGCTCATGTGAGTACGATGAAGCATCAGAGCGGCGAAGCCGTGCCAGCCCGGGTCCCCACAGTGGGGCATCGTGGCCCCAGCGGCACCCGTAATTTCCGCCGGCTTATGCTCGTGTTAGCACAGCGACGCGTCAGAGCGGCGGAATTTCACCGGCCCGGGTCCCCGCCGTAAGGCGCCCCGCTCCCGGCATCACACGCCACGCTCCCAGCTGCGTTTAACCGCCGGCCTCCGCTCGTGTTGGCACAGTGAGGCGTCAGAGCGGCGGAGCTGTGCCGTGCCACCCCGGGCTACCGCAGCGCAGCGTCCTGGCCCCGGCATCACTCATACCACCTCCAGCGATGTCTCTCCGCCGGCTTCCGCCTGTATTGACTCGGCAAAGCCTCAGAGCAGCGGAGCTCTGCCGGCCCGGGCTCCCGCTATTGAGCGTCCCGGTCCCGGCATCATCACCGAGGTTCAGCGGCCCGAGAAGCCTCGGGATCATGCCGCCTCCACCAGGTTTGTCCCCAACAAAGTGCTGGTCCGCGGCCCCAAAGTGACCGCCCACGCTCTTTGTGGGACACCCGCTCACCGCTGCGCTGCGGCGTTTTCCGCCAGTCCCTGTCTGTGTTAGCACAGCGGAGCGACAGAGCGGCGGACTTATGCCGCCCCGGGTTCCCGCTGTAGGGCGCCCCGGTCCCGGCTTCATTCATTATTTTCTCAGTGACGTTTCTCCGCCGGTTTCCGCCTGTATTGACACGGCGAAGCCTCAGAGCAGCGGAGCTCTGCCGGCCCGGGCTCCCGCTATTGAGCGTCCCGGTCCCGGCATCATCACCGAGGTTCAGCGGCCCGAGAAGCCTCGGGATCATGCCGCCTCCACCAGGTTTGTCCCCAACAAAGCGCTGGTCCGTGGCCCCTAAGCGGCCGCCCGCGCTTTTACAGGGGACGCCCCCTCTTCGTTGCGCTGCAGCCGTGAAAGCGGGTCACAGCAGCGAGCTAAGGCCGCTGGCTCACCCATCGTGCGGTACGTGCAGCGTCCCGGCCCTGGCATCATCACTGAGGTCAGCGGCCTGAGAAACTTCGGGATCACGCCGCCTCCGCCGGGTTTGTCCCCAACGAAGCGCTGGTCCGCGGCCCTGGAGCGGCCGCCCACGCTCCTTCATGGGACGCCCCCTCATTACCATGCTGCAGCCGTGGACGCAGGTCACAGGAGCGAGCTGAGGCTGCTGGCTCATCCGCCGTGTGCTATGCGCATGAGGAACGCCGTCGAGGTCCCGCCGGTACCTCGCCAACGCTCCAAACTGCTTTTTCCACTGATTTCTGCCTGTGTCAGCACGATGAAGCGTCAGAGCGGTGAAGAAAATCCAGAATTAATTTTCAAAGTATAAATAACAAAAAGAGGCACTTCTCCATTGAACATTAATGACATTTGGTGAAACATAAAAGAGGTACAAGTAATCAATTAAAAAAACAAATTCTCAAAAATGTGAATTCATGAATGGAATGAATGTTATGACACAAATCGACACATGGACGGTTAAAGGGAGTTAAGGCAAGATTTGTGAAAAACTACACATGCATTTCCAGTGTATTCAATGCTAATGGGTCGTGAAGCATTAAAAACCTAAAATAACAGGCCAATCCGCGTATCTGTCTGTTGCCTTATACAGGCTGTGTGCCAAATAATTTGTTGCTGTTTGGGGTCCGAATTTCCCGCACAGTCGTGGGGATGTGATGTAAATTGACGCTGTATGCGCGTTGCCGAACAGGAAGAACATGGCCGCCGTGGACACGGACTGAAACACTGCTGGGATCAGGGGCGGCAGTGTTGCCAACTTGGTGACTTTCTCGCTAAATCTGGCGACTTTCCAAAGCCTCTTGGTGACTTTTTTTGTCAAAAGCGAGTAGCGACAAATCTAGCAACTTTTTCTGGTGCTCTGGAGACGTGACAGGACGTCTCTGCTGTCCTCAACTAGCAGCGGGTGCTGCGTGAGCCCCTCCCCCGTCCCAAAGCACTCACAGGCGGCCAGTCTCAGCAGCGCCCCCTGCTGCAGTCAGAGCAGAGAGGAGACCCACACCACTCCTCCACACTTCAAATGAATCGCTCGTGCGCAAATACGCTGCTGCTCACTTGGAGACAAATCAAGAATCAACAGAAGAAAGTTCATCTGTAGTTCCATTTGTAGTTTCATTTGTCCGCTCTCCCGGTACATTATATATTTCCGTCTGTGAATCGAAGCAGGAGCGCACCCCCCCACCCCCCATACAATTGGATAACTGCATCCACTCAACGCCCACAAAAACACACCACGAAGAAAAAAAAGGACTTTATCAGCATTATCTCGTGAGTCAAAAAAAAAAAAAAAAAAAAAAAAAGACCGAAGCCGGGCAGGCACCCGAATAAATATTGGATATGCGTTTGATTCATGGAGGGAACTTCAGCTGTATTTGGGAGTGAAAACGGATGCTTACAAAAATCACATAATATGCGCTGTGGTCTTGCAGTAAACCTCGACGTAGTAAACAGCATGAACATCCCTGGTGCAGCGCTGTGAAGCCGGACATTCTGTAAAATGTTTGTGCGCGCTCCCGCGCCGCCTTGGCTGGTGGCTGCAGTTACCCGCAGCACCTATAGCGGCAGCACTGAGGTAAATTTTGTAAAGTTGCCTTAAATCCCTTTAAATAATCATGAAGAAGAATTCAGGTGACTTTATGAGTGATTGTTGGAAAACTGTGCAGCTTTGTGCTTCATTTACAGTTTTTCTTGAAACCGAAATTACAGTTTCAAAACAACATGGACAAATCTCCAAACTACCCTGTAACTGCTCACAACAGAATGGCATTTTTCATTCATGTCATCACATTTAAAATGTCTTAGTACATGTCTCAATGTCTCAGAAAATCTTTGCAAATGATTAAACACAGTAAGGATAGATTTAGCACAATTCCCAAGTGAATAGATCATGTCAATCTAAACTGATTGATCGATTCTCAGTCTAATGGTTGTTCTCTCCAAAACATATCAGCCGAATTTCATTGTATCAGTCACCACCTGCAAAATCATCTGTTCAGCTGTCAAAATTAGTCAAAAACACACTTCAGTACCATGAATATCAGACATGGATGTGTTTGAATGAAGGTGAGGAGGACAGTCAGGAGGGTGAGGAGGGAGACCAGTGAAGAAGTGAGCTGTGAAACTCCAGCTTCATTTACACTACATTGGGCTACATACAATTTTCCTTTTTGTTTTGTTACCTCCACCAAGGAGGTTATGTAATCACATCGGTTTGTTGGTTTGTTGGTTGGTTGGTTTGTGAGCAACATTACGGAAAAAGTAATGGACGGATTGCAATGAAACTTTGAGGAAAGGAGGGTCTTGGGCTAACTTAGAATCCATTAAATTTTGGTGACGATCCAGATCACTGTCTGGATCCAGGAATTTTTTAAAGGATTCTTTATCATTGAGAGATAGGACAGTCTTTGACATAGTTGGGCATAACTCAACAATAAATGACAAGGGGGCTCAGCAAAAAATTACAGTAAGATCTTCAAGGACTCTAAGAGATATCAGCTGCTGATCCAGATCAGGAAGTATTCCGGATACCAGGATCCAGAAAAGACAAAAATAGGGGGATTCCGGAGTGTCAGTCACTGTGAGGAAACACACTGAGATATGAACATGCAACAAACAGCTTTCTCCCAGATATTATTTGTGTTGGGGAGAAATAAAATGTGTTTTTTTTCTTCTTTTTTTTATCACATATGGTGTTCTTATTGTTGTTGGTGACTGATTGGGTCTGCGCCTGTGCCTCTCTGAGTGTCAGATTCTAGTTCTTTGTTTTTTGTTTTTGTTTCTTTGTTTTTATTTTACAGTATATTGAACTCCGATGGATGGAAGTTGCTTTGTGAGTAAATAAAAATTCTAACAGTTTCCTTGGAGGTATGAGAGCGATGTGTGAATCAGAACTTGAAGGTTCTTCTTACTGTAAAATGCTTTTTGTCTTCATTTTCTTATACACAATATTTTCTGTTAGCTAAAAAACCCAAAGAAGAAAATAAAAACTATCACAGTCACCATTATGAATGAAGGACTGGGCCCAGGTAGAAAGGTACATGAGAAATATTTCAGTGGTCCTTTGCCCCTAAAGACAAAACATGTAAACATTTTGACTGTCAGTGCTCACACAATGTCAAAAGAACAAAGCATTTTGAGGGCATTGACCTTTTGTTTGAGAAAGAAATTTAGTTTTTCCACCTGAGTGAACTGTTTTGGAAGAGATCTGATCTTTGACAGGTGAACCGTGGTTCTGCTGAACCGTCCAGGTTGTTTTTGGCAAGAGAACCAAGAGAACTGAGAACGTCCGGTCTGTTTTGAAAAATGAGCCGAAGCTGTTGAGAAGGATCTTTACCTTTTGGAGGCTCTGACTGTTTATATGGGAAAGAAATGAAGCTTTGAAACATGTGTGAACAGTTTTGAGAGAGAGATGAGTTTTTGCAAGTGAACTATGGTGTTGAGCTGAACTGTGAGACCATTTTGCCAAATGATCTTCGAGTTGTGAAAATATAATTTCAGTTTCAAGAAATGAGCCAAACCAATGGAGAAAAACTGTAACTTCTGGAAAAAGCCTGAGTCATTTCTAGTCAGGAGAAAACAAAACAAAAAAAAGCACTTGCTGGTTGATTACAAGTAACTTTGATCCAAAATGTGCCTGCAGTATGAACAATGTTGGGGTTACATGTATCTTCATCCACAGGACATCAGGAAAACTAAAAACACTGCAGTACATACACCAGGCCTTTAGGTGGCGCTGTAACTCTACCACAGAAATAAACGAAGAAGACATGGCAGCATGTTCAGCTTGTCCAATAGCACAAACTGATATTGACATATTTTGTTCTCCAGGACGATCAGACAGGCCTGAATATGGAGCCCTGATTGAGGAACATCTCCACAGAGGAACTACAGGAACTACTTTCTACAAACATCACTGAGACATTGATCATGAGGACATGTGGACTCACTCAGCCTTCCTGCAGTTCCTCACAGCTGGGATCAGTCTCCGTCGTCCCTCCTTTGATGTCTTGTACTTCTTCAGGTCCAACTCCTCCAGGACCTGGTCTGACATCTGCAGCATGTAGGCCAGAGCTGAGCAGTGGATCTCAGAGAGTTTCTCTGATCTGTTCTCTGAAATCAGGAGCTTCTGGATGTCCTGATGTACTGAGAGGTCCTTCATCTCCATCAGACAGTGGAAGATGTTGATGCTTCTGTCAGGAGACATTTCATCACTGTTGATCTCCTTCAGGTTCTGGATGACTCTCTGGATGGTTTCTGGACTGATCTCTGTCCGACCCAGCAGACCTTCTAAGAGTCTCTGGTTGGATTTCAGAGAGAGGCCATGAAGGAAGCGGACAAACAGGTCCAGGTGGCCGTTCTGACTTCTGAGGGATTTCTGCAGGACTTTCTTCAGGACCTTGTCCAGAGATGGGAAAGAACCACCAAATCCAAAGAACTTGAACACTTTTCCACAGACAGTCGTTGGTTCCCAGTCCTCTCTGAGGAAGGTCTTCAGTTCGTCTGTCTTCCTGTTGGTGAAACAGTGGAACATGAAGACTGCAGCCAGAAACTCCTGAACACTCAGATGAACGAAGCTGTAGACGGCTTTCTGGAAGATCACAGACTCTCTTTTGAAGATCTGAGAACAAACTCCAGAGAACAGCGAGGCCTCAGTCACATCCAGACCACACTGCTCCAGGTCTTCTTGGTAGAACAGGATGTTTCCTTTCTCCAGATGTTCAAAGGCCATCCTGCCCAGCTTCAGAAGAAGCTCCGTGTCAGCCTCTGTCAGCTCCTGTGGACCCGTCTCAGGTCCTTCATGGTACTTGAGCTTCTTCCTGTGTGTCTGAACCAGCACAAAGTGGGAGTACATGTCAGTCAGGGTCTGGGGCAGCTCTCCTCTCTGCTCGCTGCTCAACATGTGCTCCAGAACTGTAGCAGTGATCCAGCAGAAGACTGGGATTCCACACATGATGTGGAGGCTCCTGGAGGTCTGGATGTGGGAGATGATTCTGCTGCTCAGCTCCTCGTCACTCAGCCTCCTCCTGAAGTACTCCTCCTTCTGGGCGTCAGTGAAGCCTCGCACTTCTGTCAGTCTGTCCACACATGATGGAGGGATCTGATTGGCCATTGCAGGTCTGGAAGTGATCCAGACCCGAGCCGAGGGCAGCAGATCCCCCCGGATGAGGTTAGTGAGCAGCACGCTGACTGAAGACTGCTGGGAGACGTCAACCAGCCGCTGTTTGCTGCTGAAGTCCAGAGAAAGTCTGCTTTCATCCAGACCGTCAAAGATGAACAGCAGCTTGCAGACAGCCAGCTCCTCTGCCGTCAGCTTCTGGAGCGCCGGATGGAAAACATGGAGCAGCGTGAGAAGACTGTACGGCCGCTCTCTGATCAGGTTCAGCTCCCTGAAGGAGAGAACAACCAGCACACTGACATCCTGGTTCTCCAGGCCCTCGGCCCAGTCCAGAGTGAACTTGTGCACCGAGAAGGTTTTTCCGCTGCCGGCCACGCCGCTGGTCACAACCACTCGGATGTGTCTGAGCTGCTGGGCCGAGGCTTTGAAGATGTCCTGAACCCTGATGGCAGTGTGATGGAGGCTCTCCTTCCTGGAAGCTGTCTCCAGCTGCTTCAGCTCAGGTTCCCTCTGAAGCTCCTCACTGAGTCCCTTTGTGATGTGGAGCTCAGTGTAGATCCTGTTGAGGAGGCTTCCTCCTCCTGCTTCATCACTTCCTTCAGTCACACGTTCACATCTCCTCCTCAGACTCTTCTTATGTTCTTCTAGAAGCTGCTGCAGTCCTGATGAAGAACCCTGGTCCTGCTGCTCCTCACAGACATCACTGCTCTTTTTCTCTCTGTGGACACCAAGAAACATTTACTCTGAGCAACACGACACACAGCAGAGACACAAAGATCCAGCTTCAACTCTCACACTGATTCAGAATAAAGAACTGAATCTGAACGTGAGCAAAACATCTCTCACTCTGGTTTGGAGGAAACAACAGGAAACAAAGAGTTTCTTACTTTGTGTCTGAAGGTCCAGGTTCAACACTGAAGTTTGGTGGAAGATATTTGGACCAGTCACTCTTCAGAGACAACCTGCTGGATCCTGAAGACTCTGCTGTGTATCTGCTCCTGTAAACACCACACACACACACACACACACACACACAGACACACACACAGAGTAATTAATAACCATGAAATAACATTTTACTCAAATTAACAATTTAATAAAACTCCTAAAAGTAATTACCTACCTGCGGTAATCTATTCTTTCAGTAAATTAAAAAATATGACCAAAAGAGTCACTGTTTTATTTCAAATGTGTTTTTCAGAAAAACTAATTTTCTCGATTTTTTTGCTCAGAGAGACGTGTTTTTGGTGAAACCACCCGATGTTGTACTGACGATTACTAAAGAACACTGAAAGGTACAAACCAGCTTTTTTATATCATGAAAGAAGAGAGTTTACTCTTTCATGTGATAGTTTCAGTGTTTACACAATCCTGGAACTCAAATTTTCTGAGTCTTGAAACATGAGTCAAAATTGATGGTTTGGTTTCACCTGAACTCCAACATGTGCAGCCAGCTCACACTCTGGATCCTGGACTTTCTCACTAACAGAACCCAGCAGGCCCAGATTAACAATAACCTCTCTGACGTCCTCACCACCTCCACAGCCTCCACCCAGGGTTGCCTCCTTCCTGCTCTTCATTCTGTAGACCAGTGAGTGCAGATCCACACAACACGCAGAGGACACAGTTCTCCGGTCCCCTTCCGGTCCCACTTTGCCTTCACTCTCCATCACAACAACTGACGTATCATTTTATTGTAACATCTAATGGTAAGTCCATGATTACTGATTATTTGGTGTTGAGATCCAGATCCTGACTCCCTCTGGTTTTCTCTGTGATGTTTATTAATCTGTCAAATAACCAACAACTCAATGTCCTTCAGTCCTAAGATTCTTAATTGCTTTGTTTTGTTGTATTTCTTTCATTTAGAAAACTCCACTGTGTTCCAGACTGTCTGTGGAGCATCTTTTCACAGCTGCTCCTTGGATCTGATCTACTCTGGTCGACTCTTTCCTCTGTGGCTCTTGAGCTCAGTGTTTGTTCTTGTGTTGCCGTGATCAGAGCCTCCATGTTGACTGTCAGTCCAATATTTTCTCGACATTCATAGATCTTCTTGATATCATCCACTTCGTAATGGAGAACAATATAAAAAGTGGGCTATTAATCAATGATATTAGTGACCATTTACCCATTTTTGCAGTTTATGAGTGTAAAAACAAGAGCAACAAAAACGAGAGAACTATTATGTATAGAAGAATTAGAACAGAGAAGACATTAAACATTCTCAGAAATGAGTTAGTAAGCAAGACTGGAAAACTGTATATGATGAGAATGATGTTAACAAATCATATGAAACATTCTTACAAATATTTAAAATATTATATGATAAACATTGTCCAGTAATACAATGTAAAATAAATAAAAATTATGCAGGGCAACCGTGGATGACAAAAGGCCTACAAAATGCCTGTAAAAAAAGAATACCCTTTATCGTGAATTTATAAAACATAGAACTACTGAAGCTGAAAAGAAGCATAAAACATGTAAAAATAAACTAATATCATGAGAACTTGTAAAAAACAATACTTTTGCAAAAAGCTAGAATATAATAAACACAACACAAAAGGTTTATGGAGTACACTAAACAGTGTAATTAAAAATGGAACAAAAAATAATCAATATCCTCAGTATTTCATCAACAAAGGAAGCAATGTTAAAGAAATGAAGGAGGTAGCCAATGGATTCAATTCATTTTTTGTGAATGTAGGACCAAAACTGGCCGAGGAAATAAAAGTGGATGGAACAGAAATAGATCCAATTAATTATGTAGAAGGAAATAGAAGTTCAATGTTTTTAACGGCTGTGGAAGAAAGAGAAATTTATGAAATAGTCAAAGGATTTAAGAACACAACCAGTGCAGACTGGGATGATAGTGACATGGTAACTGTGAAGAAAGTCATTGATGGTATTGCAAAACCACTAAGGTATGTTTTCAACCTGTCTTTCCAAAATGGAATATTCCCACATAAGATGAAGACTGCAAAAGTTATTCCGATATTCAAAGAAGGCGACAAACAGAACTTCAGTAATTACAGACCAATTTCAATACTCTCCCAGTTCTCCAAAATACTAGAAAAATTATTCATAAAACGATGTGATGCTTTTGTTGACAAACACAAGTTGCTAACTGATAGTCAGTATGGTTTCAGAAACAATAGATCAACAACAATGGCCCTCACAGAACTGGTAGAAGAAATAACAGACTCTATTGACACAAAGAAGTACGCACTGGGAGTGTTTTTAGATCTCAAGAAAGCATTTGATACAGTTAATCACGATATACTAATAAGAAAATTAGAGAAATACGGGATCAGCGGTCATGTTTTGCTTTGGTTGAAGAGCTATATACAAAACCGTCAACAGTTTGTACATATTAATCAGATCACATCTGATCTTATGGACATTACTTGTGGGGTTCCTCAAGGATCAGTCTTAGGACCAAAACTATTTATAATGTACATAAATGACATTTGCCGTGTGTCCAATGTATTAAAATTTGTGTTATTTGCAGATGACACAAATATTTTTTACTGTGGTGTGGAATTACAGCAGCTTTTGGAGGTAATTACAAAGGAAATGAATAATGTTAATAGATGGTTTAAAGCAAATAAGCTGTCTTTAAATCTGAATAAAACAAATTTTATGTTATTTGGACACCGAAGCAAAAGTATAAATATAAAATTAAATATTGACAATGTTAACATAGAAAGAGTTAATGAAATCAAATTCCTTGGTGTAATTCTGGACCACAAAATCTGCTGGAAGCCACATATCAAATACGTTCAGAGGAAGTTGGCACGGAGCATTGCCGTCCTGGGAAAAACAAGGCAAATTTTCAGCCAGAGAGCACTTTATATTTTATATTGTGCATTAAAATTGCCATATCTGTCATACTGCCTAGAGGTATGGGGAAACACATACAAAAGCAATCTCCAAACACTGATTAAAATGCAGAAAAGAGCCATCAGATTCATCCATAAAGCAGGATTCAGAGACCACACAAACAGATTTTTCCTAGAATTACACACTCTAAAACTTCAAGATATGATCCAGTTTAAAACAGCTCAAATAATATTCAAAGCAAGAAATAATTTACTTCCAGACAACATAAGAAAACTGTTTACAGAAAGAGAAGGAGGTTATAGTTTAAGAGGGGAGCTGATCTTTAAAATACACCATGCTAGAACCACATTAAAAAGTATGTGTTTGTCAATATCAGGGGTTAAAATATGGAACAGTTTAACAGATGAATTAAAGAAAAGTAAAACCATAGGCATATTTAAAAGAATATTAAAACGCAACTTCTAAATAAATATAGGGATGGAGAACAGCAGTTTGACCCAGGGCGGTAATGACAGAGTCAATTAAAACTGAACAAACAAGCAAACAAACAGAAAATAAAATGAATATGTGTATGTATGTGTATACACTTATGTGTGTGTGTCTATATGTATATATATATATATATTAAAAAACAGAATAGGATATTATATGTCAAACAAAAGATTTATGGCCCCCAATAAACCCCTCCCCTCGCCATATGTCCACCATTTGTCCAGCGTATGTCCACTGCGCATTTGTCCCCCCCCCCCCCAAACTTCCTTCCGTCTGAGGTCTTTTGAAGTTTTTACGACGGGTTAGGTGTTGACACATCTGAAGGGATGAGAAGGAGCCAGACAGTCGGTTAGAGGGGGTGAATTTATATTGTACCTGGAGATGGCGGAGAAACGTGTCATGAAGAGGTTATATTACAAGCCGAGTCATCCTGGTAGTTTCGGTGGGGTAGAGCGGCTTCATAAAGCGGTTCAAGATAAGACGGGAAAGAAAGTCAGGGTGGAAGATGTGAAAGACTTTTTATCATCTCAAGACACCTATACTCTGCATAAACCGGCTAGGGTACATTTTCCAAGGAACAGAGTTTTTGTTACAAGACCTCTCAAACAATTTCAGGCAGACCTTTGCGATATGCGAGCGTTAGCGGATGAAAATGATGGGTATAGTTATTTACTCACGGTCATCGATGTGTTTTCGAAATTAGCGTACGTGCGAGCTTTGAGAAAGAAGACTGCAGCTGAGGTGGTGTCTGCCTTTGAATCCGTCTTTCGCGAGAGCCAGACGCCTGAAAAACTACAGACTGATGCAGGAAGAGAATTTTTCAACAAAAGTTTCAAGATTCTGATGAGGAAACACAACATCATACATTTTGCCACAACCAGTGATCTAAAAGCCTCCGTGGTTGAAAGATTTAACCGAACGTTAAAGTCCAGAATGTGGAGATATTTCACTGCTAAGAACACTAGACGGTACGTGGACGTCCTGCCAGACTTAGTAAAAAGCTATAATAACACTTACCACAGCAGTATAAAAATGCGTCCGGTTGATGTGACTAAGGAAAATACCCGCCGTGTGTTTCACAATTTGTACGGTACGCCTACACCACCAGACAAGAGAAAACAAAAAGTAAAGGTAGGATTTAAGGTGGGCGATGTTGTCAGAATATCCAAGTTGAGAGGGGTCTTTGATAAAAAATACGAACAGAGTTTCACGGACGAAGTTTTTACGGTGTCAGAATGCATCCCGCGTACTCCGATGGTATTTAAACTCAAAGACTATGACGGGGAAGTGATTGAAGGTTCATTCTATGAGCAGGAGCTTCAGAAAGTGGATATGGCTGGAGACAGGACATATCACGTAGAAGAAATTCTGAATAAACGTACCGTGAGAGGGGAAAAACAGGTCTTGGTGCGGTGGAAAAACTGGCCTGAAAAATTCAACAGCTGGGTGAAGGCCGCAGATTTAAAAGATATATAAAAACCTCAACCGCTTACACAGACCATCATTCCATCATGTACGGTTCGAGGGATAAGGGGTTTTACATCACTCTACCCTCCAACGCAAGCTTGGAAGTTTTCAAAGATAATGAGAGTGACAGTTTCCGTGTAGATTTAGCACAACACGTTGACTTAATAGGAGAATGGGAGGTCGCTTTAACAGAGATTTCCTATCCACACACATGGTATAACGTACCTCATGAGAAGGCTTACTTTGACTGGAGGCGGAAGCCTCGAGAACCTGGGACAGAGAGCAAAGTTTCTCGTCATTATTTTCAGGGAGGACATTTCAACAGCGTACACCCATTAAAGCTGGAGCTGGAAGCCCAATTTAAAAAAGTCTATGCCGATATTGTTCCCGTATTTAATCACAACCTAAAGAAATTTGATTTCCTGGCAAGTGGTAAAATCCATGTATGTTTCTACCCACCTTTGGCGTACATGATCGGACTCAAAACCGGAGAATGGTTCAATTTTGAGGAGAAGACAGCTCCCTATCCTGTAGATTTAAGGGCTGGTTTTTATCATCTTTACTGTTACAGCGATGTGGTTCGCCCGCAGTTGGTAGGGGACGTTTACGCTCCGCTTTTGAGAAGCGTTGAGATCCAGGGTACATTCGGAGAGTTTGTCACACAGCGCTTCAACCCCGCCTATTATTTACCAGTGGCCAAGCAGCATATTGAAAATATCGAGGTCCAGATAAAAACGGATCAGAACAAACCAGCAAACTTCAGCTTTGGTAAATCTATTGTTACGCTTCACTTCAGACCCACAACCTGAAAAAACCAGTCTATATAACTCTTCAACCCGCAAAGATATCGCTCAGTACCAGACATCCTACGAGGGTAACTGTTCGTTGTGAGGTGTTGCTCCGATTTTTTTTTTTCCGTGATACAGTTTTATAATAAAATGACACGGTTATACTCTAAACCTGACATTTACAGGTTTGTGAATTATTATGAAAATCAGGTGGGAGGAGATTTACCAGGATTTAATGGAGCCCCTATGATGTACGGTAGAGGGATAGGGTCTATGTTTTCAAAATTATTTCGTTTTGTTACACCTCTGTTCAAGAGAGGATTCGCCATTGCGAGGCCTCATTTAAAATCGGCGGCTAAAAACATCGCTTCTGATGTTGTCGGACACGTCGTGAGACGCGTGACTCGGAACCAGGAACCGGAGGCAGAGGATCAGGTAGGATCGGGACTCATGCTTCTGGCACGCAGACCTGGAAAACGACCGCTGGGGCGTCGTCTAGCAACGCATAAAAAGCGGAAGACAAAAGGGAGAAAGAAATCAGTGCAGAGAAGAGCTCCAAAGAGAAGGAGGTCCGACGACATATTCTCCTAACCATGGCTCTTTTGCATACAAAATCACAAGAATGCACCATGTCAGAGCTGGACTTATTCGGTGCTCCGGCTACACAGTTTTCTATTGAACAGAGTCAGTATCTGGAGGTTATGCCAATATCTGCGCTGACAGACGGTGGTCCCGTTGAATTTTTCATCCCTGGCGATGGGGATAGGTATTTGGATCTCGCCAACACCCTCCTTCATCTACGTTTGCAGATTGTTAACGGGGACGGGACAAATCTGGCTCGGGATGCGGGTGTCGGGGTGATTAACTACCCCGTCAACACCATCTTCTCACAGGTGGATGTGACCCTGGGTGACAGACTCATTTCTCAATCCAGCGCTACTCATCCGTACAGAGCCATCATCGAAACCCTGCTGAACTTTTCAGACGCATCTCTGAAAAGCCAGTTCACAGCAGGTCTCTTTTACAAAGATACTTCTAGGGCTATGAATTCTATCAACATCGGAGCTGACGGTCCCAACAGAGGCCTGGTCGAGAGGGCGAAATTTAGTGCAGCTTCTAGCGAGTTTCACGTGATGGGTCCTCTACACGCCGACATTTTCTTTTGCGAACGGCTGTTATTAAACAGCGTAGACATGCGGATCAAGCTGACCAGAGGCAGTGATGCGTTCTGTTTAATGGCTCCGAACAATTCTGATTTCAAATTAAAAATACTAGGCGCCTCTCTGTTTGTGAAAAAGGTCACAGTCTCCCCAGCAGTGCGTCTGGGACATGCAGCGGCCCTGATGAAAGGTAACGCGCTCTACCCGATATCCAGAATCAATGTGAAAACTTACTCGATTCCACAAAACTCGAGAGTATGCAATCAGGAGAATCTTTTCCTAGGCACGATGCCTAAATACGTGGTTCTAGGGTTGGTCAACCATAACGCATTTACTGGGCGGAGGGACATGTGCCCATTCGATTTTCAACATTGCGATGTGGAATATCTAGCTCTCTGTCAGGACGGGAGACAGATCCCTTCAAAAGCTTTCCAGCCACGATTTGACCAAAGCATTTCGGTCAGAGAGTTTTACAATCTGTACACCGCCACCGGGAGACACCTGAAAGATTTACCTCTATGCATCGACAGGGACGATTTTGAAAACGGCTATAGCTTATTTGTTTTTAATCTAAACCCTGACGAGGACGTGGAAGCTCTGAACCCCATTTCAAGCGGGACTTTAAGACTGGAGATGAGATTCAGGGTCCCCTTACCGCATACGGCGACTCTGGTGGTTTACGCAGCGTACGATACTATCCTCGAGATCAATTCGAAACGACAGGTGCTGGTGGATTATTACTGAATAAAAGGATGAACACGGCTGAACTGGAAATACTCATGAACCATCTGTTGGGTGACACGTTCTGCGGTGTCTGGGCTTCGGATGAATTACAGAACCATCCCCCGTCAAAGTTACCAGCGTATTATATCGTAAACACCCACCCTCACTATCTACCCGGTGAACACTGGTTAGCAATCACGCTGGAAGAAGGAGGGGTTTCCACCTATTTCGACTCCTTCGGATTAAGTCCTGACAACCATTATTATCCGAAAAGCATCCTTGGTTTTCTGGAAAATTATGGTGGGACGAGAAACATCATTTATCACAACCGTCAACTCCAACACGAGCTGTCTACCGTCTGCGGGCATCACTGTGTCTTTTACCTGTGTCATAGAGCCAGTGGTTTGTCTTACAAACAAGTGCTAGCTCGCTACACAAACAGTGTGATACATAATGATGTTTTGGTGAGAAAGTTTGTTATGAAATTTCAACGATGCATCACTGCTTCTCCTTCGTCTTCTCCACATCAACTCGCATGTACGTTACAAATGTTTAGAGATTGTTATAAAATATGAATTGTATTGCTTTGCTTTTGCGAAAAAAAAAATCAGACTCTGTATCTCATTCATTTTTACTTTATTCACGTCAATAAAATTCTAAAAGACAAAAAAAAAAAAACTCTGGAAATGGTGTTATTTAAATCACGGTGTGAAGTCGATCCACGGAATATTTCTCTTCGTAGACTTTTTCTTCTTCTTCTTCTTTCTCATCTCGGTACTCGGTGAGGATTGTGAAGATAGCATGTCATCATAGTCTGTATGCGTCTGGTTTTTGAGAACTCTAAACTGCTCACGAGCGAAAGGGTTAGACACCGCGCTCTCAGGGACATTCAGCTCAGATAATGTCTCAAGAAACAGCTTCCACCCTCGTGGCTGTGACTTTGGGGGCTTCTTATACGCAGCTGTTAAGTTTTTCACCAGATCAATCACATGAGAACCCTTTAACGGTTTACCTCTATAGATAAACTCTCCTCTGGAACTCCAGCCGCTGTCGGTCTCCGATAACTTATTTAAAACATACTCTGCATTTTTGCGATCACGGGAAGGTAGGTTTGTTCATATCTCCTGCATTCCCTCTCGCTTCTCTTCCTCCTCCTCCTCTTCTGATCTTTTCAGCTCCTTAGCTTGTCTGTCAGACCCCTCCTCAGGAGGCAGCGTTAGAGTCAGAGAATGGAGTTCATTTTCTCCCTGTCTGACCAGGTTAAGGTAACGCTGCAACAGAGTATTGTACTTTTTCATTTTTTCATAGGCGCCAAGTCTTCTTTCTTGTAATATTTGCCTCATTTTGAAATCCAAGTCTTGTTCCGCATTCTGCCGCATGCTGCTGCTGCTGCTGCTGCTGCTGCTGCTGGGAGATGCATTTGCATCAGACGCGGTTGAAGCTGTGTGAGTCAGGCGGTTTAGTTGATGAGGTGACACGAGATACATTTTCTGCATTTTCAATTGCGTTTATTGATCAAGCCTCCTATTAAGTTTCCCAGGAGAGGAATGGCTGTTGTTAGTAGAGGTAGAAGAAAACCACCCGTTTGCAAAACGCTGCATTTCCGCTTTAGACTGATCTTTCTATCAGCCAGCTGTCTGAGCAAGTTTTTATGTCTGTGGAGTTTTTTAAATTGACAGCGAGAGAGAGGAATGTTCCCTTTTAACAGATTGAGAGCGATTTCGGCCAAAGACTGAAGGAGATCCGCCGGACAGTCCTTTAAAATATCCTTCCGCTTCTTAGGCGTGGCATAATACAGAGCTTTCAGAAAGGGAGCGTTCTTTTTTAATCGTGCTGACATGTCGTCTTATTTGTTTTTTGGAATATAAACCGCAGGCCACTGGTTAGGCAGTACACCCGTCCTAAGTCTGTACTGTTCTGGACAGCTGTGTGTCAGGTCGATGATTAAATACCCGTGAGGGTCCTTTGTAGCATCGTCAAAACTCGCCAGGAAAAATGCTTTTTGTGATGGAAAGATCTGATGAGCTAATGTTTTCATCTGAAGCTTGTCACGCGGGTTCTTGAATAAGACAAAATAGTTTGAATTAAGACTGATTGTACGTGAGTATTTACCCTGATGAAACACATTTTGTGTCAGCATGAATACGGACATCTGTTTGTGGTGTCTGTACTGAGTAAAAATCCGCACCACATCAGGATGATCTGAAGCCTCGAAAACCACATCATCTAATACCACCAGATGTTGCTTATCAGGAGGAAACAGGGTCTCATCTTCGAATGATTCAGGCAATCCTTTCACAAACGTTATGTTTTTATTGGTCGTCGTCAGCTCGGCATACAAAGGTTGAAACGAAGTATAAATCCAAACAATATTATCCGGTTTTCGGTTCATTACATTTTCACAATCCTGCAAAACACTTTTTACAAAAAATGACTTCCCAGAGCCGCTCGGGCCTGAGATGAGACATGAAAAAGGCGTACAAAATCTAGGATCAAAATCAATTTCCTCCATCGCGGTAAAGTCTGACATTTCATTAAAAAAAAAAAAAAAAATCATCAACATCAGCAACGAGATCAGGTTATTTACTAATAACCGAACGGTACCGAAGTACCATCCTGGGAGAGCTTACGTTTGTCATAAACGATGCGCAGCTTTTTCGTGAATGAAGAATTTTTCAGCAGAAACCCCCTTTTGTCTCTGATGATGTTTTGCTGAGGAATGTCAATCGAATCACTCCTTTGGAATCTGAGATAGCCCTCCACCAGCTCCCTCACGCTGTCAAAGCTGACTTTGTCAGAAAAGTCACGAGTCTGAGTAATCCCTTTCACTCTCATCACCACCTTTTTAGCATTTTTTGTCTGATACGCATAAGTCTTGGGACCAGCCGCCACAAATTCGGAAATGGTGTCACCCGAGAGTTCATCCGTTAAATCCCCCAGATAATTACCCAGCTCAAGAGGTGTGTCACCATCCTTCAGGAGGTAAACCAAACTGTCAGTGTCTGTATAGAGCACCTTCTCCTGCAATCTCTCCAGATAACTGTAAAGCTTCAAGCGTCCGTAAGCTGTGGCGAACGCAGCGACAAATACGTTATTGGTTCTCCCGGGTGGAACAACACACCTCTCGTTGTAATTCCACTGAACCAAAGCAGCGTTGTTGTTCAGAAAAGAAAAGTACTTGATCTGATACTTTCCTGAAAACAGATAACTGAAGAACTGTGCAGGATCAGACACGATCGAGGTCTGTGTTAGATTAGGCCTCTCTGCCATCTTTCCCCAGAAGCAGTTCAGAGCCAGTTTGCAGACAGAGCGAAGCGCCGGGTTAAACCAGATTCTGTCCGCATCGAGCTGAATGCCTTGCTCCAGTTTGTACTGCTGTATGTATCTGTCCCTGCTTTCCTGATCCACCGCATCTGCCGGGTAGCCTGACGCTTCCTGTTTCCCCTTCAGAAAAGTGTGCACGTATCCTACAAAAACAGAGTCGCTACGCTCGCTAAAGTGCCAAACTTCAATGATTTTTGCAACTTTGTACCCGAGCTCCAGAGCTTTGTTGAATTCGGGAGTGACCCACACCCCCGTCAATGCACGGGCGTTTTCATCATGATCGCATAAGGTCATCTGGTTATTTATCTCAGCACAGGTGCGACAGAGAGTGAACAGCAGTTTACCCCTGGAAGATTTGTAAGGTAACACCGGGTAGAAGAGACCCCTTGGGGGGTTGACGACGGCCCGAATTAACCCAAAGTAGTTTTGAGGGTCGTCAAAATCTTCATGAATTATGGAGGGATGGCCTAAAGGATAAGCGCAACTGCTGTTTACGTACGGGTATAATGAAGTTACATCCACGTAATGCACAGATTCGCCAGCACCCGCTGTGTACCGCAGCCGCAGCGCACTCGTACGGCCTCCGTACAGAGCCTGTCTGGGGGAGAGAGGTTCGGGAGGGTCAAATTCCTTCAGAAACTCGCCTACTCGCGGATCTGATTTTTTCATCTCCAGCCACTCGTGTTCCCAGATCACACAGGTCTGTAGACCGTAGACGGATCTCAGCCGGTGTAATTTTTCCTCTGAAGCTGTGTACAGCTCTTCAAAGGGCTTCCCAGTCAGAGGGCATGTTTCATGCGGCTGAAAACAAATCGGACAGCCATGGAAAAAACAACCCTGGAACTCAAAAACCCATTCCACATCACCGATCTTTGCAAACCCGTCAACAAATTAAGGACCTATTTGCTTCTCGCCTCTGTCTAGAGCATGCTGAATGAAAACACCCCGGCTGTGTGACACATATTCCAACCACTGGATAGAAGCATGAGAGTAACTTTTGACCTGACGACGGTAATCATCAGGAGGAGGAATGGCGAGTGTGCGAGGACGTAGAAAGTTTGTGAGAAAAACTTTCATACAGGCTGAGGATATAGTTATCCGACTGAACGGGTCAACTTTTGTCTCATTCAGAAACTGATTTCTGAATCTCACGCACCCTTCAAAGAGAATCTGGACATCGTTTTTGCAGTAAAACAAAGCTTCCTTCTCAAAGTCGAATACACCGCGAGAGACCGAATCATACCACTCCTGAAATTTCATCTGTTCGGGGCGCGACATACGCTCAAAACCATAATCAGTAGGTGGGGGGTACGGTCCCGTGTATTTCAGACTCCCTGCGGAGCTGAACTTGTGAGGGAAAAAGCCTTTTGACTGATCCTCGAACCCCATTGCTTTCGGCATATCTGAGAGACGCATGCTGAGGAAAGAGAGAGAGTCGATGAATTTTAGGTTATAGTCCGACTCACTGAGCTTCAGAACTTTACCACCCATCATAATAAGAGAGGGTTCAATACCTAATTTAACCATGGTGTTAACGATCAGGTAGCTATCGAATCCTTTCGAATTATGCGCAATGAAGACCGAGTCTTTGTAGCGAGGTTTTCTGAAATGAGCGATGAATTTCTCCACGCAGTCAAGACCATAAGCATACCATTCAACACCGCTCAAGGTTTTTGTACAGACCAGATACGGTCTATGCACACCTGCCTGATCAACAAATGTCTCAAAGTCATAAAAAATCAACTTCTCCGAGTGTTTCTCGTCTACGTTTAAAGGCTGCATGTAACAGAGGTGACGATCCTGATTACCAGCGGTTTCTGACTCATCTGCGAGGCTCTCACCACAGGTTTTACAACGTCTCTTTATACACACATGCTCTCTGTTCTCCCCGGTCAATCTTTTCGTGTATGTAGAGTTACATTTAAGACATTTCTTGTAAATATCACAGTTACTAGCATACGTCTCACCACGGTTTCTCTCTCTCGGCTCGTTATGCTTGTCGAAACACTCTGACGAACGACAGGTTCTGTTACAACGATCACAGGTCACAGGGCTCCACACCCTCTGTTTACAGTCAGGGTCATTACATACAGGACAGTAACCGCCACAGCTGTGTGTATGAGGGTTATGGTATCCTTGAAAACAGAAACTGCATACATATCGGACACCAAGGAACCCTTTGAGGTTTTTAATCCCCGAGAAGTGGTTTTCAGCTAAGTACAAGAAAATTGGGCGAGATCGGTCACTGAAAGCTGTCTCAAATTTCGAGAGGGCTCTATTTTCACGATTTCTCATGAATATGACTATTTTCCGTTGTAAGAGCTCCTCAAATTTAGGGACGTCAGTGAAGGAGACTTCAGTCTGACTTGTCAAGCCTGCCTGGTGCTGTAACCATCTTCCCCTTTCTTCAGCCTGTGAATCATTTAATTTGGGATCTGTTAAATGTGCCAGACATATGGAGAAACAGAGCTTGTCGGTCCTATTGTAGACGATGTAGAGGTGACGCCTCTTACGCTGTAACACCTCATGTTCAAGAGTGCATTCTAATTTTCTTTTAACTCCGCCTCGCGGGTCACGTACAACGAGTTCGAGTCCTGCGTCAGCAGCAACATCTGTATTTGACTGAACCATTTGATCGAGTAAGTTTTCAAATGCGGGGAGAATGTTATCACCATGCTGGTCAACAGTGAAAGAAACGTGCTCTCGCACATTCTCACCGACAATTTCCAATTGAACCAGGTCATTACGGTTAGATTCCGACCTGGTTCTCTCTGCAAGATGTTCGATGACTCTCATAACATTCTCGTAGAACTCTGCTAGATCTGGTACAGTCTGTGTATTTGGAAGGTTTAACGTCTGTCTTATCTCAACATTATTAAATCGATCACGCAAAATTCTTGATGCTGAAGCATCATTTTGCAAATCTGAATTGGAGCAAGATGGTTCTGAGTGGGGTAGACAGGGAGGAGGAGGAGGAGGAGGAGGAGGAGGAGGAGGAGGAAGAGGAAGAGGAAGAGGAGGAGGGGGAGGAGGAGGTGGAGGAGGAGGAAGGAGAGGAGGGGGAGGAGGAGGAGGAGGAGGAGGAGGAGGAAGAGGAGGAGGAGGAAGAGGAGGGGGAGGAGGAGGGGGAGGAGGAGGAGGAGGTTCATGACTGACACTGGGGTATGATGCTGACGAATCGGAATGGTAACCAGACCCAGATTGAAATGCACTCGGTGATAAATTCACATCGTTTATTATGAATGATTCAGGATCTCGAACCAGGCACTCCAACAGAAAGTTTAAGTCTAAAATGCGCGCCATGGGGTTTTAATTTTTCTGAAATCACACTGCTCGGGGATTTTCAATCATTTATTTTTGAATGTCGTGCTTTACTGCTTCAGGATGTTTTATTTCTTTTTTTAACAGGACAAGGCTTGCTCTAAGCGCTCATCCATGAGCCGTTGCAGATCACCGTACTGAAGATATGCTATCCCACCGCGCATGAAGCTCCAGTTCAGAACGTCGGCAGCAACTGCTTTGGCCTTCCGAAGCGCCGTGTCGAAAGCAGCATTTCTAACGATGCCGAGAAGAGTCCGGTCGTCTCCCAACTCCGTATCTCGAACAAAAAAAATCTAAAAAAAAAAAAAAAATGAGGATAGAGGAAAAAGTCACGTATAGGATATATATATTCCCCAATTATGTACAGAACACTTAGTGAGAACAAAATAAAGTACTTACCATTCACATAGTGGATGTCCGCACCATCCTGATGTGGTGGTGGTGGTGGTGGTACCTCAGCCGGGCCTTTAAATGAAAAGAAAAAAAAATTGAATACATACATACATGTTATAAATATAAAGTTTTTCTCCACATCTCAGTCGTAAAACCTACCCCTCAGATCATCGTCAGTCTCGCTGTCATGTCCAGGATCAGCCTCAGGCTCAGACACAGTTTCGGGGTCGTGATCAGCGATCGGTGGAGATGGTGTTCTTGGAACGAGAGCAGAAAAAATAAATAAATAAACAGATAAATAAAATTAATCAATGGATCATTTAAGACTGAGTAAATAAATAAACAAGGAATATAGAAAGAATAAAATACATGCCTCTGAGCTCCTGGATTGTAGTAGGAGGCTCGGTCTGCGTAGGCCCTTAAAATACAGGAATAATTTAAGAAAAGGTTACACACATGCATGACATTATTATTTTATCCCACCATCAATATTTAAAAAAAAAAATCTTACCAGTGAGATCGACCACCTCGCTTGTATTGACAGCGGTTTCTACTCGACCAGGTGCGAACAGGAGATCTTTAATATGAAGACGATCGTCAGAAGTTTTATTTTTTATTTTAAACAAACTTAATAAACTTTAAAAAAAAAAAAAAAAGACTTACCGGAAGTACAGAGGTTGTTGAGGTCTCCCGAGACTTGAGTGTGATCAATGTCGTCGAAACGGCTCAGAGCTAGGAGACATCAAATAATTACTTTAAAAAAAAAAAATATATATATATATATATATATATATATATATATATATACTCATATGTACAACCAGGTATGAATCAGATCAGGTAAACCTACCCCGGGAAAAGCGAGCTCTTACTGCAGAACCAGAAGTCCCTGGAGTGTCTTCTCGATTTGGAGGAAAAACTGGAAATTTAAATAAAACAGAGATAGTGAGACCTCCATAATGTCTTGAGATCTCTGAAGATTTAAAAACAAAAAAAAAATTACCCCTGGTACGGAGAGAGGATAACTCTTGTAGAGAATCCGTGATAATTGACCTATTTCTTGTCAGATTCTGACGGCCTGTGTTTGAAGGTCCTGGGGCTTCACTGGCTGTCGAGGTCAGATTTCGAGTCTGATTATCGAGCCTGTCCAGCTCATCTGTCAATCGTAAAAACAAAACAAACCTCATTAGATCCCATAGACGATTATTCTCAATTAAATACAGGATTGATTTAACAATTTACCAAAATCATCCCGGGTCAGGTTAAAGTCTTCTTCTTCTTCTTCTTCAACTTAAAAAAAAAAAAAAAAAATTAGTTAAACAGGGGTAAAAACTTGTTTTAAAAAAAAAAAGAAATCCATTTTTGTCTGATCAAATAACATGAAATTTAAAAACCATGGTACTTACATCGAGAATGGGTCGTCGGCTCTGTGGATGATGATGATTCACCGAAGAAATTAGTCTTGTCTAGAAAAATATATTAAAATGCACTTTGTTTTCTCGCTCTCACACTTTTTCAAAGAGAAAATAATTTTCCAGTCCATTCGTCCTACCGGCCATCTTGCGGTGTTATTGACGGGGTGTTTGGTTTTTTTCTCAAGCAGTGATCTTCTTCTTCTTCTCTCTCCTTCCTCGCTCTGCCTGTTGCAAGCTGAAGTGACTGACTGTCACTTATATCCGTGCTAGCTAGCTATTTTGCATTTGCATTTGTTTTTTGGTGGTTTTTATGACTTTTGATCCTTCCAATAAGATCACAGGATCGGCATGAGGTGTTAGAGAGAGGTTGGGTCTTGGAGGAAGTGAATATTCTTTCTGAGGGGAAGTGTAGTAGGGTGTGAAGAGAAGCCCAAAGATTCTTGTACGAATTAAAATTAGACCGGATTTACTCTTTGTGAGAAACTGATCACGGATCAAACAATACAAGATAGAAGAAAGATAGACTTATTGTCTGTCCATGGTGGTGATAGAAATTCTTCTTTGATAGGATCCACCAATAAAATATAATTACACAAACATGCTAAGACGCATGCTCACGGGTAAAGAGATGTTGAGAGAACAGTAGCGGATAAAATAAATATGTAGAACTCTCTGTCTTATTTTTCTTTTGTTCAGGAGGAATAAAACATTTTTTATGGGGTTGTGGTACTTTGTAATGTCTTCCTGAATGTGACTGTTGAAATAGTGGAAAAAGTAGAGGACGAAAACTTAAAGATCTTTTTTTTTTTTTATCCTTCGGACACAGGTATCATAGTTTGTTTCTGAGAAAAGTTTTGACCTGCTCACAATCAATTTTCTTCTAAGAATAGCATATAAATATTGTATCTGAACTAAACAAACTCTTTTTTTTTTTTTAATTTTCTATCAGAGTGACCCTGTTCATAAGACAACTTCCTATGCTGTTCCCACAATCTACTCCCAGATGTCCCCTGCTCGTATGCTATCTGATAAAAGCTTTGAAGTAGACCTGTCGAACTAGATTACCCCCGTTTTATGATCCCTTCTTTTTTCTTCACCTACGGAGGATGCCTGACTTCCTCAGATCAGAACCCACCCCGCTCCCATCCTCGCACCCAGACATCTCGCTCGGATGTGACTTCCTTCTACTTCCTTAAATCAGGCACACCCTATGCGTCTCTGTATGGTGAGGTCTTGTTTTCTACCCAGAATCTGCAGCTGTAGCTAGCTTCAAACACTCACACCCTTACAGTAGGGTCGTAAATGATCAAACAGTCAGACAGACGGAGGGGGAAGACTTCAACAGTATTTTTATTATTCGAGGCATAGTTTAATCAGAAATACTTCTACAAGAGTGAAATCAATCGCTACTGACTAGTAATAATACGGCTTTATCATCACCAACACATTACGCAGAATAGAACAATCCAAATTCATCTGCAAAGCAGAATGAAGTCTGTCCACTTCATCCGAAGGACTGAGACCGAGCCCGCATTGAATGGAAAGTGAGACGGCATCGACAAACAGCGTGTACAAAGATATTATGTGGTACTTAGTTGTAGAAAGAGAATCTTTAGACAATTCGTGTACGGACGGCGCAGGTAGGTGACGTGTGATGTGGTAAGTGACGCACTTCCTGTGAGACGGCAGATTCAAACTAAGCGCGCTGACAGATTCATTTGTTTACTGAATTTCACTAACTCGGCTCTAAAAAGTCGTAGAAGTAGAGAAATTAGTGTGTTTTAGGTTCACCCTGGAGCACAGTGAAGAGGATTCGACCAGCCTGACAGAGTACATAGATCGCTGCTTCAACCGGATCGTCATGGGGAAGCCGAATCAAACATCCACCCCCTCTACTTCCTCGTCTAAAGCCAAGAGACAGCGGGAGGAATCATCTGGAGCTATTTCTCCACCTGCGAACGACTCGACGGACGTTCTTATCTCCATAGATAAGAAACTTTCCAGCCTCGATGCTCGCCTGAACCTGTTGGAAATCCTCCACAAGGAGTTCCAGGCTGTGCGCGAGTCGCTGGAATTCAGCCAGCAGCAGGTCGAGGCGCTCGCGGCGGAGAACGTCAGCCTCAGAGAATCGGTGAAGACCCTCACGGAGGGGATGACCCGACTGTCAGAGGAAAACAAGAAGATTAAAGAAACGGTGATCGATCTCCAGGCCAGGAGCATGAGGGACAACTTAGTGTTCTCTGGAATCCCGGAGCAGACGGAGGAGGACCCCGAGGCGACGGTGAAAAGTTTCCTCAGAACGCAGCTGAAGCTCCCGGAGGAAGCGGTGAAAAACATCTCCTTCCACAGGATCCACCGCCTGGGAGGGAGAAGACCCGGCGAGTCCAGACCCAGACCCATCGTGGCCAAGTTCGTCAACTTCAAACAGAAGGAGCAGGTGAAGAGCCAGGGCCGGCAGCTGAAGGGAACCCACTACGGCGTGAATGATCAATTCCCGAAGGAGATCCTGGATCGGCGCAGAGTTCTGTTCCCGATCAGGAAAAAATCCATCTCGGAGGGCTCCCGCGCCGTCATCGCCGTGGATAAATTATTCATCAACGGCCAGCTGTTCCGTGACCCAAACATCACTCCGTGGCTCTACTGATCTCAGGTGCTGCATTCTCACTATCCCATAATCACTCCGTAAATATTGATACATAAAACAGCCATAAATTAATTAATAGTAAGTCACTGCCCGTCTCCACTGCACTGCTCACCGTGGATGTGTTTTTTTAAGCATTTGTTTCTTTTTTCACTCTCACTTTTTTCTCTCTTCACCCTTTTTCACTCTCACCCTCTCACGCTTCACTGTAGCTGCACCCGTTACCATAGTAACCCGACACGCGGGGCGCACCGGGACATCGGCTTATTGACACACATCACTGTACAGGTTCACGCGCACTATAAGCATGTGGATAGACAGATTCAGAACGCACACTCAGCTGACATGCACGCGTGCACACCAGTAAACAACGGGCTCCATTCAGACACCAGGTTTAGTGAAATGCATGTAACACTCATAGCTGTCTAGTCATGAACACTCTTAATTTCGTTTCCTGGAATATCCGTGGGGCTGGTACAAGGGAAAAGAGATTAAAAATTACCCATCGGCTTCAGGAGTTGCAGGCAGACATTGTCTTATTACAGGAAACTCATCTAACAAACTCATCAGTAGATCTTCTCCGATCAACACAGTTTCCACACGTGTACTCAGCCTGTTACAATTCCAGGCAAAGAGGAGTAGCAACTCTTATCAGTAGAAGGTTAAACTTCTCTACTGACAGTTCAATCATAGATCCAGAAGGCAGATTTGTTATTATCACATTATCTATCCAGAATGTTAAATTCTGCATTGCTAACGTGTATGGACCTAATGTTGATGACCCCTCCTTCTTTCACTCCCTCTTCTCCTCACTGGATGATCACTCAGGTCACACATTGATTATAGGAGGGGATTTCAACATGGTTTCTGACCTGCAATTGGACAGACTGAGTACCACAGGAAGTCAACGACTTTGGCAATCCTCAGAAACTGTGAAACAGTACATGAAGGATTTTGGTCTTTGCGATGCCTGGCGCTCTCACCACCCCACTGCAAGAGAATACACATTCTTCTCTTCAGTTCACCATTCCTACTCTAGATTAGATTATTTCTTAACTAGCAGCACACTGATGAATGACATCTCAGAAATCAAAATTCATCCCATCGTCATAAGTGATCATGCACCAGTTTCATTTACTCTCAGAAATAAGACGAATAAACCACCAACTAGAAACTGGAGATTTAATACATCATTACTTAAAGATCCAGAGTTTATTAGCTATCTAACAAGAGAATGGTCTATATATTTAGAAAATAATGACTTGCCAGATACTTCAGCATGTGTTCTTTGGGAGGCAGGGAAAGCAGTGATGAGGGGAAAAATAATTTCCTTCTCCTCACACAAGAAAAAGAAAGAAGCTTCAAGAACTTTAGAATTGGAATTAAGAATTAAATCGCTGGAGGAGGCTTATCATGTCTCCCCACAAGAGAACATACTGAAGGATATAAGGAAAGCTAAACTTGAACTGAATGAAATTCTAGATAAAAAAACTCAATTCCTGATCCAACGACTCCGTTTAGAGAACTTTGAGCATAGTAATAAATCTGGAAGATTCCTGGCGAATCAGTTAAAAACAAACAAGGAGAAAAACACGATTTCAGCTGTTAAAGACTCAGAAGGAAACATCAGCCATGACCCAGACAAGATCAATAATATCTTCAGAGATTTCTATCAAGGATTATACCGATCACAAATAGACACAACAGATGAGGAAATTAATACTTTTTTTAATGATATTAACCTTCCAAAATTGAAAGATGAAAATAGAATAGTGTTGGATTCTCCTCTTTCACTGGATGAACTCCATAAATCTCTGCAGGATATGCCCAACAATAAAGCTCCAGGTCCAGATGGCTATCCAGCAGAATTCTATAAAGAATTCTGGACCATGTTGGCTCCCACTTTTCATAAAATGGTAATGGAAATAAAAAATAAACGAACAGTACCCTCAAATATGAACTTAGCCAAAATAACTTTAATACTTAAACCAGGGAAAGACCCCACACTTCCGTCCAGTTATCGTCCTATTTCATTAATAAATGTAGATCTCAAAATAATCAGCAAAGCCCTATCCAGAAGAATAGAAAAGGTAACCCCGCTCATAATACATCCTGACCAAACAGGGTTCATTAAAGGTAGACACTCATCCAATAACATGCGCAGATTAATTAATATAATAGATTACGCTACAATACACAATCTGGAATCCATAATTATCTCTTTAGATGCTGAAAAAGCTTTTGATCGAGTAAATTGGAAATTTCTATTTGGAATATTAACCAAATTTGGGTTTGGAACGTCTTTCATAGATTGGATTAAAATCTTATATAACAACCCAGCTGCATGTGTGAAGACTAACGAGCAGACTTCTCCAAGCTTCTGTCTGCAGCGAGGAACCAGACAGGGCTGTCCACTCTCTCCCTCACTGTTTGCCATCTTTATCGAACCTCTGGCAGCTGCTATAAGACAAAATAAAGACATCAGAGGGATCCTGGCTAACAATAAGATAGAACATAAAATAAGTCTTTATGCAGATGATGTATTGCTTTTCCTGCAGAACTCTCCATCTTCTATCTCCCAGACAATCACACTTATTGACAAATTTTCACTAATATCTGACTATTCTATCAACTGGTCTAAGACTACAGCCATGCCTATAAACTGTGATTTACAAAGTATACCCAATGCTACAATCCAGTCTGGAAACATTAGATATTTAGGCATAAACATTTCTCCAAGGATATCAGAACTTTTAAAACTAAATTACGTTCCGTTACTGAAATCAACAGAGGATGACCTCTTACGGTGGAGACGCTTACCTATATCTCTTATGGGGAGGGTTGCCACCATTAAAATGATGACTTTACCTAAGGTTAACTATTTATTTTCAATGATACCAACCAAACCATCGTCCAGCTGGTTCAAATCACTGGACTCATACATATCTAAATTTCTCTGGAAAAATAAACCATCACGTATCAGTTTAAAGACGCTACAACAGACTAAAGACAGAGGTGGACTAGACTTGCCTAACTTCAGTAATTACTTTATAGCCAGCAAGCTGCAATATATCTCCAAATGGCTTAAACCGAACAATTTAGATGAGCCATGGCTGGATGTAGAGCAAGCATTATGTGAGGATCTAGTCATCTCTGACCTGCCATTCATCAGTCCCACCATCAAATCCCATCGCTGTTTTAAAAGTGTCAACATCAGCTCCTCTTTAATGGCTTGGTGGGACTTTCTAAAGCTAACCAAATCTTCTCTGATCCCGTGTAAACTCACACCCATCTGGAACAACCCGGACATCCTGCAAAACAAAAAGATGATCAACTTCACTCAGTGGAGAAATAAAGGAATCAGCCAGCTTGAACATATCATTGAAAATGGCAACTTTCTATCATTCAATACTCTCATCTCACAATATGGAATCAGCAGCACAGCATTTTTAGAATATCATCAACTTAAATCTATCATAGGCAAAAAGTATACCTTTAATCAATTGCAGGGACAGCTACCTCTCGGGGTCGAAGAATTCTTAAACCTCAGTTCCCCAAAGTTGCTATCAAAGATATATAAAATATTATCAAAGGTAGAAGACGAAATCTTCCTTCCGACCTTAAAATGGGAGGCTGACTTATCTAACAACTTTGACCAAAATGCGTGGTCACAAATATGTTTAAATACTTTCAAAATGACAAAGAATTCAAATATACAACTAATACAATTCAAAATTCTGCATAGAATTCATTACACAGGACGAAGGATGTTCCAGATGGGTCTATCACAATCTGATATCTGTTCACATTGCAATGATAACATGACTGACAACTACCTCCATGCCTTGTGGTCCTGCACACCAGTGCAGAGGTTCTGGCTTCAGGTGTGTGAAGACCTGTCAACATGGTTCACATGCAATATCCCTGCAACTCCCACACTGTGCCTTTTAGGTGATCTGGGTGAAATTAACATGTCGATAAACTCTGTCTACATGGTTCTCACCATCTTGTGCATCGCAAAGAAAACTATCCTTGTAAATTGGAAATCCAGAAATAATCTGAGTATCAGGCAGTTTAAGAATCTTCTATTAGATCATATCAGCTTGGAGACGATGTCTGTCTGTTCAGAGGATCAATCAGCTGAATCTGGTTCCCTCTGGTCCCCTGTGATCAGCTCCATCACTTAATGTAAGGGGAAGATGAGGGCCTCTCCACTTTGAGGGTCGGTTGTTGGTGGGGGGGCCTGATGGCTGCAGGTGGTTGGCACTGTCTTGGGGTCGGGATCTGGGCAGCTTCGCTGGGGGCTGTCTTCGTGTTTGGTTTGGATTGGGGGTGGGGGGGGCCGCCGGTTGTTGGGGCTGTCTGGCGGCGGTGGGGCGGGGGCCCCGGGGGGCCGGGGTCGGCGGGTGCCGGTTCATGTCCGGGCGGCCGGGGTGTCCTGGGGCGGGTGTGGCTGGGGGCCCTGGGCCCTGGTGCCTGGGGGCTCTCTCCTTCCGTGAGGGTGAGGGGGTCGACCTGGCTGGGGGGGCCGGTCGGCTCGGGCGTGCTGCCGCGGCCTGGGTCGGTGCACGCCCTGGTGTCTGGTTGCTGCCCCGGAATCCAGGGCATCGGGGTGGGTGGTTGTGGTGGTGGGGGACAGGGGGGTGGGGTGGATGGGTGGGGGGTGGCGGGGGAGGTGGGTGGGTGGTGGGGGACAGGGTGGGCTGTGGGGGTTAGGGGGTTGGGGAAGGTGCGTGTACGTGTATGTGTATATGTGTGTGGGTGTGTATGTGTGAGTATGTATATATGTTTTTGTATGTGTGGGTATTTATGTAGGTGTATGTGAGTGTGTGGGTGTGTATCTGGATATGTTTGTGTATGACTATGTATGTATGTGTGTGTGGGTATGTATCTGTGAGCGGGGTATGTATGTGTGTGAGGGTGTGTATCTGTAAGTATGTATGTATCTCTGTACGTGTGTGTATATGTGTGGGCGACTGGAGCTATGTATGAGAGAGTGCGGTGTCCTGTGGGGGGGGGGCCCCGGTGGGCCTGGGGTCGGTGGGCCCTGGGTCTGGGTCCTTCTGCTGCCCCCTGTCTGTCCTCACCTTCACTCCTCCTGATGCATGATGGGTGTGTGCTTCTTGGGTCGGTGGTTCTCTGGCCATGGTCGCTGTCCGCCCTGGTCCTGGGGGGGGGGGGGGGGGGGGGGTGGCGCTCCTGGCCCTGTCCTTCATCGGGGGGCTCCTGGGTGACGGGGGTGCTGCGGCATCCCCGGACCCCCCTCTCCCCCCGCTCTCATGCACACACACGTAGGGCTTTGGGAGGCGGGCTTATCAAGTTGGGTGTGGTGGAGGGGGCCATCTAAGTGGCCCCAATCACTGCACCCTTCAGTGGCTCGCCTCTCAGTCTTAATTGCACTTAGTCATCTAACACGACCAAATACATACAAACACACACATCGGGGGGTCTTGGCGCGCTGTGTCGGGGGTGGGGCTGTTCAGGTGGATGAGACTGCTCGTTTGGCCTCACTCGCGGCACGGTGTGGTTACTGACCCTCAAATTTTAATCGCAAACAACATATACTCCCATCAACACTCAAGAGACGGAGGGGGGGGAGGGAGGGCAATGGGGTCTTCTGCGCCCCCGTTTCCAGGTTCCTTCTGGTGGGGGGTGGGGCGGGGGGGGCTGTTGTTTTCCCCACAGGCCGGGGGTTTGGAGCGGCTGTGGTTTGGGGGGCTGCTGGCTCAGGGGGGTGCATACCTGTCTGCGGCGGGGGGGTGGGGGGGTGGGGGCGGCAGTTGTGGGTGGCGGGGGGTTCTGGATGTGGGGTTCGGTGTTCCCTTGCCTTCCGGGGGTGTCTCCCACAGGATGTGACAGTTGGATGACGCGGGAATGTGAGTGTGTTTGGGGTAGGATGGACTGTGTGTGTGTGCGTGTGTGCGTGCGTGTGTGTGTGTGTGTGTCTGTGTGTGTGTGTGTGTGTGTGTGTGTGTGTGTGTGTGTGTGTGTGTGTGTGTGTGTGTGTGTGTCTATGTGTGTGTGTGTGCGTGTGTGTGTGTATGTGCGTGTGCGTGCGCGTGCTTGTTAGCGTGTGCGTGAGAGGGTGTGAGTGTGTTGGAATGTGAGTGTGTGTGTGTGTGCGTTTGGTTTAGGGATGAGTGGTTGTGTGTGTGCGTGTGTGCATGTGTGCATGTGTGTGTGTCAGTATGAGTGAGTGGGTATGAGTGTTGGGTTGGGGCGGGGGGGAGTGAGGCGGGAGAGGACAGGGGGTGGGAGGGGTGGGCCGGGCGGGGGACGGGCGGGGGGGTGGGTTCCGGGTGGGGGGGGTGGGGTGGGGTGGGGTGGGGTGGGGTGGGGTGGGGGGGTGGGGTGGGGGGGGGGTGGTGGGGGGGGGTGATGCCCTGGATCTCGGGGTGCGTGGCCGGAGCGCTGGGGGGTGTACTGGCCCGGGGTGGGTAGCCGCCCGTGTGGGCTGGTTCTCCCGGGTGGGTCATAGCCCTTCGCCTGGGTGGGGGGTCGGCTCCTGGGCTCTTGGGCCTTGGGCTCTCGGCCCTGCCCGCCCCGGGCGTCCGGCGCCCGGGGTGGACCGGCTCCTGCCGGTCGTGGCTCCGCGGGGCCCGGGCCCCGGGACTGCCGGGGTCCCCGGCCGGGGCTTTCCTCTGCCCCGTTTCTGGACTGGAGCGTGGGCGTCTGCCTGGGGGGGCGGCTTGGATCCGGGCTCTGTGATGTCCGCCGGCTGTCTGGGCTCTGAGGGCCTCTCTGGCCTGCTTCTGGCCTTCTCAGAGGTCAGAGGTCATATATGCATGATCACTATCACCATCACTGTCACCATCATATTCACATGATCACGTTGATCTTTAATCACTCTTTACATACTGGGTTACCTTGTCTTCTTGTGGTGGTTAGACTAATGGTGATCTGTAGCAGACCTCTCTTGATGCACGCCCCTAGTTTACTACTAGTTACGACTAGCTATATTCAAAAAAAAAAAAAAAAAAAAATACGGTTTGTGGTGTCCTTGCATTTCCCTCCTCCCCTACACCTCCTTTTATTTTTGTGGCCTGGTCTGTTCACTAATATGGTTTGGAAAAAAAAGGGGGAAAAAAAAAAAAAAAAAAAAAAAATGTATGTATGGTTCTGTAATTTTCTGTGTTGGTTGTCGGCTCTGTTTTGGTGTTGTCTAGATTGGGGGTTTGGGATTGTTCTAGGTTGCGTGTGGTGTGTCGACAACACTGTTTTGTATTGTGACTTTGTACATAGGTTGTGCCGCCCCCCCCCCCCCCCCCCCCCCCCTTCCGTTCTCCCTCTCTTTATCTTCCTCTCTTTCTGTCCCTGCTCTCTGAGCGTTTCCGTCCCGGTCCTGTCCGGTAGCCATGCCGGATGCCAGCTTTAAATAAAGGCAGCAGCAGGAGGAGACTCAGTCTCATCCTGCTGCTAATATTAAAATCTGTTCGGATAGTAAAAGGCTACAATCATACAATATTGCACGCCCCAGCTACCGAACAGGACAAGGGAAAAAAAAAAAAAAAAAAAAAAAAAAAGACAATTCGTGTACAATTCCCGCAAATACAGAGGACAGACTGGAATCGGAAGCACTCGTTATAGTGTTTTGCACCATAACCCACCATGCTGCATCTCCCCGACACGACCGGACTTGAGCATGAATTTTTTTCCATGCGTTGAATTTCAGCATCGGTAATCATACTGTATGCACAACCCAGGACTCTCTTACAGATAACATTGGTTAGAAGTCTCTTCAGCTGAGAAATAACATCATCTAGCTCGGTAGTTTGACTTAACAAATTCCCCATCTTTCCTCCTCCTTCTTCTTTTTTCTTCTTCTTGTTTTTCACTCACTCTTCCAGCAGTCACTCACAGCAGAGAGTTGATCAGTGGTCACGGACTGTCCGACATCAGAGTCGTAAAAGTCGCAGATCAGCTCTGCCACTCTCCGAACAGATTTGAGCTCAAAGATCAGGGTTTCCATGATCGCTCTGATTCTCTCCTCGTCGGAACGGATTTTCCTGAGGATCAACAGCTTTTGTATGGATGGGATCAGCTTGGGTGTGAAAAGTCTGGCCATCAAGCGGTCGTAATGCTCCGAAAAATAGCCATCTGTCTCAACATCAAGACACGGATGATGCTTCTGACTAGGGTGATTGGTTCTGCACCCGTAACAGGTCTCCTTCTGGTATCTGCCTATCACCAGGTTCAGCAGGTGAAGCAAACCCAGTTTCACTGTACCGATCAGACCAGCTGAGATCCAGCCGTCGACATCATCCTCTCCAGATTCTCCAGCACTTGGCGATGTAGGCCCTGCACCTCCCCTGGGTTTGACCAAGACCGGGGCAGCCTCCTCCTCCTCCCCCTCCTCCGCTTGCACAGGAGCGGCCTTGCCCGCCTGCACCAGACTGCGCTGATGAAGAGTTTCAAAATCACAATTGCAGGCCAGTTCCTCGTTGTTGAAGCCGGTTGTCGGGTGAGAACAGGGAGACAACGAAGATGATGATGATGATGATGAAACAGCTTCCTCGTGGCTGAGGGCATGAGGACAGTCGCACGTCAGCTCATCCTCGTTCAGGACAGAGGATGGTCCGTATGCAGAAATATTCGGGTTCTGAGAGCATGATAACAATGATGGAGAAAACGCTTGAAAGTCTTCTTGTTCTTCTTCCTGGCTGAGGGTTTCAGAAAATAAAGACAGAGAGTCCTCACTCAGCAGATCAGGGTACCCCGGATGAGGACACTTGAACCCGGCAGAAAATCTCCTGTTGCTGTACTTCTGCATGGCTGAAGTCGAGAGAGAGCTCCTTTTTATATGTCGAGGAAGAAAAAAATAACAGATGTACTGACGCCACAACTTCTCCCACCTCTCAATAAATAGTCCTCGACGACATGTACGAGGCATAAGGCGTGGTTTAAAACGTAAGTGTTCTTCTCACGCTAACCACGTCTCTCCAATCACGCGAGTTGTGAAACAGAGTGGTTATTTTTCCACCATTTTCTTTCATCTTCTCTATCATTGCATCAAATGGTAAGTCAAGAATCTTTCTGTATACTCCGCACTCACTGTTAAAGGTTTCCAAAACAAAACTATCTGTCGGCCGTTCGTCGTTTGACGATTGCATGCTCGCACGGAAAAACCACCGACCGCACGCCACTGTTTTAGTCTGCCATACAGCACAGAATCTCATCTTTCGCTGATCAATTTGTGAATCAGGAGACTGTGTTAAGCGGGCACAGTCTCCTGAATCTTTATCCCTCGTACACCAGCTGTGATACCTGTCAAGCAGCATCGTCAGAACACCCCAATCGTTCGATGAGACAGCTGTCTGAGACGAAAAAGGCCCAAATTTCTCATTGCCGTCCAACTGATAAAGACAGAGTTCGCCAATGTCATATTTGAAGAAAAATCCCCAGCTACCTCCAACGCCGTATGAGAATAGAGACCATTCCTCATGTAACAATTCTTCCGGGGGCATCTGAGTCCGGTAAAGGTATATAACGCTCTTTTTCGGCGTAGTGCCCAACATTGAAAATTCATTAAAAATCGTGACAGGAGTTTCGCTGATGAGAGATTCCGGCTGCGTCTTCATGACACGTTTCTCCGCCATCTCCGCCATCTCCGGGTACAATATAAATTCACCCCCTCTAACCGACTGTCTGGCTCCTTCTCATCCCTTCAGATGTGTCAACACCTAACCCGTCGTAAAAACTTCAAAAGACCTCAGACGGAAGGAAGTTTGGGGGGGGGGGGACAAATGCGCAGTGGACATACGCTGGACAAATGGTGGACATATGGCGAGGGGAGGGGTTTATTGGGGGCCATAAATCTTTCGTTTGACATATAATATCCTATTCTGTTTATATATATATATATATATATATATATATATATATATATATATATATATATATATATATATGTATGTATGGGTGAGTGTGCATGTGTGTATATGTATGTATATATGTTTGTTTGTATGTATGTATATGTATGTATACATACATATACATACACACACACACACACACACACACATATATATATATATATATATATATATGTGTGTGTGTGTGTGTGTGTGTATATATATATATATGTATATGTATTAGGGCTGTCAAATGATTCAAATTTTTAATCAGATTAATCACAGCTTACAAATTAATTAATCATGATTAATCACACATAATCGCAATGTCCAACTATGTCTGAAATATACCCCTTTTTCCTGTATTGCATTAACAAAAACGACAGGACATGATTATATATATTTAACACGTGATGTGTTTTATATTTAAGGCTCCAAATAAAATAAATATTCAAAAAACTAAAACATGCACACCATAACATATTGTCTGTGTGTACAGTGCTCCTTCTGCAGCCCCTCTAAAGTTGGCTTTTGGCAGGAGTTACATTTTTAGGTCTGTAACAAAATGTAGTAGCACAAGAAAAGTGAAACTAAGAGATACCACACTTTATTCTTGCACAATTAAACAGGTAATTCTTAGCCAGTGTTCCTGTTTGTGTGGAAAACAGAAAACTGCTTCAACATTTTTTTAATCAAACAAGTAGAATCCATGGGGCCAGCCGGCTTATCTCCCTCCATGTTGCTGTCTTCTTCTGTTTTGATAAATTACAGTTTTTCTCCACTGGTTTGGCTCATTTCTTGAAACTGAAATTACATTTTCAAAACAACATGGACAAATCTCCAAACTATGCTGTAACTGCTCACAACAGAATGGCATTTTGCATTCATGTCATCACATTGGAAATGTCTTAGTACATGTCTCAATGTCTCAGAAAATCTTTGCAAATGATTACGCACAGTAAGGATAGATTTAGCACAATTCCCAAGTGAATATGTCATGTTGATATAAACTGATTGATCGATTCTCAGTCTAATGGTTGTTCTCTCCAAAACATATCAGCCGAATTTCATTGTATCAGTCACCACCTGCAAAATCATCTGTTCAGCTGTCGAAATTAGTCAAAAACACACTTCAATACCATGAATATCAGACATGGATGTGTTTGAATGAAGGTGAGGAGGACAGTCAGGAGGGTGAGGAGGGAGACCAGTGAAGAAGTGAGCTGTGAAACTCCAGCTTCATTTACACTACATTGGGCTACATACAATTTTCCTTTTTGTTTTGTTACCTCCACCAAGGAGGTTATGTAATCACATCGGTTTGTTGGTTGGTTTGTTGGTTGGTTGGTTTGTGAGCAACATTTCGGAAAAAGTTATCGACGGATTGCAATGAAACTTTGTGGAAAGGAGGGTCTTGGGCTAACTTAGAATCCATTAAATTTTGGTGACGATCCGGATCACTGTCTGGATCCAGGAATTTTTTAAAGGATTCTTTATCATTGAGAGATAGGGCAGTCTTTGACATAGTTGGGCATAACTCAACAATAAATGACAAGGGGGCTCAGCAAAAAATTACAGTAAGATCTTCAAGGACTCTAAGAGATATCAGCTGCTGATCCAGATCAGGAAGTATTCCGGATACCAGGATCCAGAAAAGACAAAAACAGGGGGATTCCGGAGTGTCAGTCACTGTGAGGAAACACACTGAGATATGAACATGCAACAAACAGCTTTCTCCCAGATATTGTTTGTGTTGGGGAGAAATACAATGTTTTTTTTTTGTTTTGTTTTTTTTTAATCACATATGGTGTTCTTATTGTTGTTGGTGACTGATTGGAGCTGTGGCAGAGGTCTGCGCTTGTGCCTCTCTGAGTGTCAGATTCTAGTTCTTTGTTTTTTGTTTTTGTTTCTTTGTTTTTATTTTACAGTATATTGAACTCCGATGGATGGAAGTTGCTTTGTGAGTAAATAAAAATTCTAACAGTTTCCTTGGAGGTATGAGAGCGATGTGTGAATCAGAACTTGAAGGTTCTTCTTACTGTAAAATGCTTTTTGTCTTTATTTTCTTATACACAATATTTTCTGTTAGCTAAAAAACCCAAAGAAGAAAATAAAAACTATCACAGTCACCATTATGAATGAAGGACTGGGCCCAGGTAGAAAGGTACATGAGGAATATTTCAGTGTTCCTCTGCCCTTAAAGACAAAACATGTAAACATTTTGACTGTCAGTGCTCACACAATGTCAAAAGAACAAAGCATTTTGAGGGCATTGACCTTTTGTTTGAGAGAGAAATTTAGTTTTTCCACCTAAGTGAACTGTTTTGGAAGAGATCTGATCTTTGACAGGTGAACCGTGGTTCTGCTGAACCGTCCAGGTTGTTTTTGGCAAGAGAAGCAAGAGAACTGAGAATGTCAGGTCTGTTTTGAAAAATGAGCCGAAGCTGTTGAGAAGGATCTTTACCTTTTGGAGGCTCTGACTGTTTATATGGGGAAGAAATGAAGCTTTGAAACATATGTGAACAGTTTTGAGAGAGAGATGAGTTTTTGCAAGTGAACTATGGTGTTGAGCTGAACTGTGAGACCGTTTTGCCAAATGATCTTTGAGTTTTGAAAATGTAATTTCAGTTTCAAGAAATGAGCCAAACCAATGGAGAAAAACTGTAATTGACCAGGCCTCCTTTGCCTCCTGTCGGCTGCCCGTCCATGCTTCACATGTCCACGTGGCTGCACGTTGCGCGTTGGTCCGCGTGACGTAAAAATCGTCATGAATTCCTGTCCGCTGGGGTCCGCGCAGACCGATCCACGGACGTCCGCGCAGCAGACAAAACATGACGGAAAAAGTGAAAGTAGACGGAGCTGCAGCCTGATGGCTCCATTTAAAGACACGGAAAGAGTGAAAAACTCGTGGAAAGACAGAGCAGACTCTGTCTGGAGGGAGGAGAAGGTCTGCAGACAGAAGTGAAAGTAAATAATCGCTCCGGCGCCGCCCCCGCGATTCAGAAACAGAAAAAAAAGGCTAAATAAACTTTAATACTTAATGATAATGTACTGACAGTGTATGTGCTTAATTTTCTCGAAATAATCCGTAATAAAGGAGCAGATAAATAGTCTGTAGTGCCGAAAAAGCTTCTCGATCAGCCGAGGCTGAGGTGAGGCTTCTTCTTCTTCGGTTGCTGGCAGCTGGGCACTACCGCCACCCGCTGGTAGAGGTGAGGCTTGTCATGATGCGCATGCGTTAAACTGCGTTAAAAATTTTAACGAGATTGATTACATAAATAAACGCAATTAACGCGTTATTTTTTACAGCCTTAATATGTATATATGTGCATGTATATATATGTATATGCATAAGTATAATTCCTGATGTATGTTTGTATGTTAAAATATGCGCGAAAAAACACTTCAAAATGATTAAGTAGAGGCAGATTATATACAGAAATTAAGTATTATATGGGGGAAATGTTATGCTGGGACTGTGTATGAAAAGTATAAATATGTAAATGTAATCACTGTAGGGGGTGTGGATAAAAGGGGTAGAATTTAATAAGTAACTTCTTCCTACTCCTTTTCGAACATGTAGATCAGTAACACATGCAGGTTGTTGCTGAAGTCTTCATTTTCTTTTAATTTTACTATGCATGTGTTTGTTTCTGGTGATGACCAATTTTTCGTTTTCTTTTGCATGTTTGAAATAAATAAATAAATTCATTCATTCATTCATTCATTCATTCGTCCAATGAGTGAAGCTCACTCTGAGCCAACAGAAACACTGAGAGCTGCATCTCTTCTTGTGTTTGGTGTCTTTGTGGATTCTGTACCTGGACTCTGCAGGAGCAGCTGGCGTCTCGTCCCTGTCCACAGACTCTGCTCTGTCCTCCTCTTCACCCACATCACTCATCTTCAGTCAGGCTGAGAGAGAAACCAGCAACAAGAACAAAGCTGTGAAACCTGTTGAAGACTCACTGTCAGCGATCAGACTCCTCTCATGTGGAACCAACTCCCAGTGTCAGTTATGGAGGTTCACACAGTCTCTACTTTGAAGGTTAAGACTTTTCCAGTGAGTAAAAACTGACAGAGCTGGTTCAGGTCACATCGGATCAATTTTCACACACGCACACAGAGTTTCTTTTGATCTAAACACTTTGACATAAGAAGACAAAAGTTGTACAAACTCTCACCTGCTCCTCCTCCTCTGACAGTCGACTGGAAGTTGAGAGTCTGAACTCACTCAGTTCTTCTCTTCTTGTTTCCTGGTTGGACTGTTGAGCAGCTGCTCCTCCTCCTCAGTGTTTCTTTGAAATCACAGCCTCACAGCGCAGGAAGTGTGAGACACAGATCAGCCTATCAGAATAAGATCCTGTGTTTTGGATGCAGCGTGAAACAGAAAGTAAAGAGATGAACTTCATGTCACTTGAAGATATTACAGATTTCTCCATTGGTTTCTCTGATTTTCTGAAACAGAAATTACATTCTCAAAACAACAAGAACAAATCTCCAAACCGCTCTGCAATTGCTCACAACAGAATGGTGTTTCTCATTTAATCCCATTGGAAATGTCTTAGTACATGTCTTGATGTCCCACAACATCTTTGCAACTGATTAAGCACAGTAAGGCTCAATTCAACAAGTGAATAGACATGTTGATCTAAACTGATTGACTGATTCTCAGTCTTGTTCACTCCAAAACATATCAGCATCATTTCATTATATCAGTCATCACCTGCAAAATCATCTGTTCAACTGTCAACATTATTCCAGAACACACTGCAATAACATGAATACCAGATATTGACCTGTTTGCATGAGGGTGAGGAGGGTGGTCAGTGAAGAAGTGAGCTCTGAAACTTGAGCTTCATTTAAAGCACTGTAGGCTCCATACATTTTTCTTTTTTTTTTTTGTTTGTTTGTTTGTGTTTCTTTCAGTATGTTGAACTCTGATGGATGGAAGATACTTTGTGTGTGAATAAAAAAAAACAATTTCCTTGGCAGTATGAATGCAATGTGTCAAAACAAAACTTGAAGGTTTTTCTAACTGTAAAACAATTTTCTCTTTTTCTTATACAATTTGTATTCTGTTAGCTAAAAAAGAAAACAGCACAGTAACCATTGTGAATGAAGGACTCAGACAGGAAGGGAGATGAGGAATATTTCAGAATTCTTCTGCTTAATGATAAAGCATCTAAACATTTTGACTGTTCGGGCTCACATGATGCCAAAAGGACAAAGAACTTTGAGGGCATTGATCATTAGCTTGAGAAAGAAATTTAGTTTTGACACCTGAATGAACAGTTTTATAAGAGATCTGAGCTTTGACAGGTGAACTGTGGTGTTGAGCTGAACCATCCAGGTTGTTTTTGACAAGAGAACCAAGAGTCTTGAGAACGTCTGGTCTGTTCTGAGAAATGAGCCAAAGCAATTCAGAAGGCTCTTTACATTTTGGAGGCTCTGACTGTTTACATGGGAAAGAAATTTATCATTGAAACATGAGTGGACAGTTTTGGGAGAGAGATGAGCTTTTACAAGTGAACTATGGTTTTGTGCTGAAAGTAAGACTGTTTTGCCAAATGATCTCAGAGTTTTGAAAACATAATTTGTTAGAAGAAATGAGCCAAACTAATGAAGAACAACTGTCATATTTGCAGCAGGCTGGTCAAACAGCCGACACGCCACAGAATCACGACTGCTTCAGAACGATGAAATGTTGAGCAGCTCAGGAATGCAGTTCAACATGAAGATCAGGACCAGGGATGAATAACAGAGGCTCCCTGACAGCAGTTACTACAAAGTTCAACAACAACAACCAACAACTCAGAGACCTTCAGTCCTAATTTGAACTCTTTGATGCTGATTTTAGATTGTGGAATTCATCTCTGAGTGTTCAATGTGTTGAAACGTCATTCCAAGTCACCAGTTTGTATCAAAGCCACACTCGTATCACACAAGAAATTCTTTCCGACTTCTTCCTGAAGCACTGAAAACATCCTGACCTCACTGAATGGCTGAATCACACTCCGCCCAAACCTATTTGGACCTCTGCTGCTCAACAATAAGTCAAGAGTTTGAATTGAGGCCAATAGAAACACTTCACTGTTTTCAGTGACTCCGAAATTTAAATATGGAAGAAGAGTCAAACTGATTGTAAATGCTGTGCTTGTGTACTGTCATTCTTGGTTTTGACCAGCAGGGGTCACACTCTTATTTTGACATTCCGCCACAAGAGTTCAGTGACTTCCTGTTTCGTTTTTCTTTTTTCACCTTGACGTTAATGTGTCGTCTCAGACAATGATGGATGGCGGACGTTTGTTTGTATTACTTTAAGTTTAATAAGAGATTTGATTTACAAGATCAACTACACCCTCCCATCTGGAGCTACAAGCGGGCAAAGTGGTTAGTTGAGTTTAATTCCATACTTTATTTGATCTGTTATTTCATGCACTGTATATATGTAAGTTCATTGTTTGTGTCTGTTTGTAGTTCTACGGTGGTTGGATGCATCATGTTACTAGCTTTGCTAGTTATTTAAGAGCATCAATAAAGACACCATCTGTAGTTAAAGAACCGGAGTCCTTCTCCTGCTTCAGTGGGCGGCATAGTAGAACACTTCACCGCGCCATGGGTGAAGACTCCTGAGGACGTCGGGTAGAGGAAAGGTCTGCAGATGAAGATGTATCGTGTCGTATGGTGAACCTTTGCACTGGGAAGGATTAAGGAGCAGTGAGGACAAAGCTAAACAAGCGGGTTCGGTGAAGAAAACGGCTCGGAAGTAGCGATGCACAGAACTGCCATTGGACTTTCCATCTCTCTGGGATTTCACCGCGTTCATCTTAAAGGAGCAGCAAACTTTTCTCTACACTTGGTCGCACAGTAAAAGCCATTCATCAAGTTGTCTCACTACAAGTTAAAAGTACTGAGCTTTTCTTTTCCAAGTATTGTATATAATCACATTGAAAGTGTGTGCATTATATCCTGATTGTGCGAAGATTTCTGGTATTTGTGCAGTAAGAGGTCATTATTCGTCTCCATATTTTCCTACTGAATTGTGTTTGATCACACTGAGCAATATTTGTGGTGCTGAATGTACAGTTTTGTGGCTGTATAATTTTAAGTTTGAAGAAGGTCACTTAAGGGATATTTACATTTCATGTTTACATTTCATACCAGCCCCTTTCCATTTTATTTTGTGCATCCTCCATAAGAGAGATTTGTCGATATATTTCATGATTAAGCTCAGGCCATAGGCAGAATTCATACTGGCTTTTCGTCTCTTGACATTTGTTTCATATCTTTGATGTGTTTCATTTCACATTATTGAAATCATTCTGAAGATAAGAATAGACTGATTTTGCCTACATTTCTGTTGCATTTATAGTTCTACTACATAGTGAACATGTCACAAAGGGGTGAAACAGTCTATACATGCACATCACCAGAGAAAGCTGATACTAATGAGCAAGCAGAAACAACTGTAAAGGAAATTCAAGCTCAAGTTGAGACACATACGCAAGCAGATGCTAGTGAGACAGTCGTGTCCACCACACCAGACCTACCATCTCAAGACAGGGTAAATTCTACACAGTCTGCAAGCATCAGGAAAAGTGAACGCACACGAACGCTCACTGAAAAGGGACAGGCTCTAGTTGATGAGAAATTAAAGGATCTGAGAGCAAACTTCAAGAGAGCCTATGAAAGGTGGAAGCACAACATAAATGGACTGAAAAAATCCATCAAGTATAATGATAATTCTGAAGTGATCGAGATCATGAGCAAAATAAATGCAACTCGAGCTGAAATTGATGCCGTTTACCTCAAAATAAGAGACACTTTACATCCACATCATCCAGATTCAGAAATCCGTCGAATCAATGATACATGCCAAGCGCTCACTATAGTTGCAAACAAAAAGGCTCAGCACTTCCTCAACAATGATGGTTCAGAAGTTTCAACTTGGCCTGATGCTGAGTCCGTGTTTGAAACTACAATCTCCAACATCTCCTTATCCACACAAAAGACCAAACAATCCAAACAGTCCTCCTACATGTCACTGGATGCCAGACAAGCTGCAACAGAAGTAGCTGCCACTAAAGAGGTACTCAAAATAATGAAAGCACAGAACGAACAAGAAGAAGAAATCCGAAAACTAGAGCAGGAAGATCGAATGCTGGCAGCTGAAAATGAAGCAGAGATCGCAAGACGAAGGGCTGAAAGGGAAGCAGACGCCATCAGGCAGAAAGGTGAAAAGGAAGCTGAGGATGCCATGAAAAGAGCTCAGTTTATGGCAGAAAGTGCAGCAAGAAGGATGAAGTTAGAGGAGAAAAGGAAAGAAGTTGAACGTTTGGAGGAAATTAAAAGGCTCAATGCAGCAAAGGCAAAGCTAAAAGTGTACTCTGAAAGTGTTCATAGTGATGATGATGAAGATCATCCGTCATTACCTCCTCTATCACAACATCCAGCACCTTCGCGAGCTCTCCCCTCACAAGAGCTTCTTCCCCAAATGCTTCCAACACATCAAACCAAGCCCACTCCTACAAGTCAAACCAAAATCCAACAGCCTAATCATCCTATAGTCACTAAAGAATTCACCTCGCATCCACCCATCTACACCTCAGTATCTGTACCTCAAGCAGCCGCATTCACTAAAGCAAGTATGAGTTATCAAGCCCCTCCCACTCAAACAGCTACATCAGACACACCCAATGATCTGGTGAGAACACTAGCTGAAGCTATCACTGCAAATCGCATTCCAATACCAGAACCTGCAGTCTTCACGGGGGATCCTCTCAAGTACACAGATTGGAAGCTCTCCTTTTCAACTCTCATTGATCGAAAGAACCTCCCAGTCCAAGAGAAACTGTTTTTCCTCCGCAAGTATGTCGGCGGCATTGCCAAAAGAGCCATTGAAGGTCATTTTCTGGTGGGAACGGAAACGGCTTACCGTGCTGCCTGGAGTGTGCTCGAAGACAGATTTGGTAATCCCTTTCTGATCGGTAAAGCATACCGTGACAAGATACATTCCTGGCGCAAAATTGGCCCCAAAGACACTGTAGATCTTTGTGAGTTTGCTGATTTTCTGAGCAGCGTTGAATCAGCCATGCCCTATGTAGAAGGTTTACAAGTTCTCAATGATTGTGTGGAAAATCAGAAGATAGCACAAAAACTACCAGACTGGCTAAGCTCACGATGGAACAGAGCAGTTGTAACAATCCAGGATGAAACCAATGCTTTCCCTGACTTCAAGGACTTTGTGTCATTCCTCAACAAGGAGGCTCGTATTGCCTGCCACCCTGTTACATCGTGGCAGGCTATGAACTCAAAGGAGGAAAAATCTAAGTCAGGCGAACAAGACAACTTTAAGAGACACCAAAAACGCGACATTGGTGCTAAGACATTCACTACAAGCTCAAGTGAAGGGATGGATGGCAAGTGTCCGTTCTGCAAGAAACCAAATCACACTCTCCATAAGTGTTACAAGTTCATCGAAAAACCAATCGAAGAGAGAGTCAGGTTTGTGCAACAAGAGGAACTCTGTTTTGGCTGCCTTGAAACTGGTCATCACTCCAAGGCCTGTAAATCAAGAAGCAAGTGTGACACATGTGAAAAACAACACCCAACATGCTTACATCAAAACCGTGAGAAAGGTGAGCAAAAACAAGGAAAGAAGCCAAAACAAAACCAGGCAAATGAAACTGATGACAAAGATGAGTCTGAACAAGACCAAAAAAGAGAAAACCACAAAGACAAGAGGTTTAAACCAAAGAAGACATTTGAGTCAGATGGAGCTACCTCTCTCAGAATCATCCAAGAAAAAGGTGGAACTCACACCTCGCCAATCGTTCCAGTCTACGTATCCTCACCAACTGAACCAGACAAAGAAGTGCTAGTGTACGCTTTGCTTGATACTCAGAGTGACACTACGTTCATCTTGAAAGATATAGCTGACACCCTGAATGCTAAGAAGGATCCAGTAGAGCTCAAGATATCCACAATAACATCAAGAACAAAGGTTGTGTCCAGCGAACGGGTGACAGGTCTACAAGTGAGAGGTATGAAGTCCGAAACCATGATCAAGCTCCCAGTAAGCTACACCAGGGAATACATTCCAGCTAACAGATCTCATATACCCACAAGCGAAACAGCAAAGTCCTGGCCTCACTTAGAACATCTGGCTGATGAGATGTCTCAAGAACTGGACTGCGAAGTAGGGTTATTAATCAGCTATAACTGTTCTCAAGCCTTGGCTCCCAGAGATGTCATTCATGGCAGTGAAAACCAGCCTTTCGCACTGAAGTCCGCACTGGGTTGGAGCATAGTTGGCTATAACACCGCTGCCACCGACTATGAAGATGAAATAGGCGTGAGTCACCGTATCATCACAAAGCAAGTCACACCAGCTATCATGCCTCATTCTGAGCTCAAGACTGAAGTCCACTTCGCCTCAAGAACCCAAGTCAAGGAAGTGATCTCTCCATCGGACATAATCAAGGTGTTTGAGTCAGACTTCGCTGAAAGGATGAGCGAAGAAGTTACAGTTTCTCAAGAAGACCTCCAGTTCCTCACAAAACTGAAGGAAGGCATCAAGCAGAAGGAGGACGGTCACTACGAGATGCCTTTTCCCTTTAAGGTTGAGAGGCCAAGTCTGCCAAACAACAGAGCATGTGCCGAACACAGACTGAAATGCCTGGGAAAACGTTTGAAAAGGGATGAAAAATATTGCAGGGATTATGTGGCCTTTATGAAAGACATAATAGCAAGAGGTGATGCTGAAAAGGTCCCTGAAACAGAAATAGGCAGTGAAACAGCATGGTATATCCCTCATCATGGGGTTTACCACCCCAAGAAGCCCGGAAAGATTCGCGTCGTGTTCGATTGCTCCGCAAAGTTTCGTAACACATCACTGAACGAACATCTGCTAACTGGACCAGATCTCACAAACACCCTCATTGGGGTCTTGTGCCGTTTCAGAAAGGGAAAGGTAGCCATCATGTGCGATGTGGAACGTATGTTTCACCAGTTTCATGTGGCACCGCAAGACCAAGACTACCTCCGATTCTTGTGGTGGGATGAAGGCAAGATGGAAGATCTACCATCTGTGTATCGCATGAAGGTCCACTTGTTTGGTGCTGCATCTTCGCCAGGATGCGCCAACTTTGGACTCAAGCACTTGGCAGTGGCAGGAGAACGACAGTTCAGTGAAACAACAGTGAGGTTCATTCAACGCAACTTTTACGTTGATGACGGATTGACAAGTGTGGACGATGAAACTGAAGCAATCCAGCTTGTCCAAGAAGCAAGGGAGCTCTGCAGAACCGGACAGCTCCGCTTACACAAGTTCATCAGCAATAACCAGAAGGTGATTGACTCAATTCCAAAAGAAGAATGTGTCGAAGGAGCAACCGACCCGGACATGGCCCTCGGAGATCACAAGATGGAACGAGCTCTTGGGGTCCAATGGTGCATCAGTTCCGACAAGTTCCAGTTCCGAGTCGCAATTAAGGAGAATCCTTTCACCAGGAGAGGAGTGCTGTTGACAGTAGCCTCGGTCTTCGATCCTCTCGGATTTCTTGCACCTTTCATCCTAAAAGGAAAGAAGATCCTACAAAGGATGTGCCAGGACAAGATTGGTTGGGACGAGCCACCCCCTGATGACCTCAAGCCACATTGGGAAGCATGGCTGCAAGATCTCCACAATCTATCCTCGGTGGAAATACCACGGTGCTACACACCATTCATAGCCAAGGAAGTTCAGCGATACGAACTCCACCATTTTTCTGATGCTAGTTCATCTGGTTACGGCCAATGTTCTTACCTCAGAAACGTTTCCAAGTCTGGAGAAGTCTACTGCACTCTCGTTATGGGAAAGGCAAGAGTTGCACCAACAAAGGTGACAACAATCCCAAGATTGGAACTCTCAGCTGCAGTGGTCGCCACAAGGACAAGTGATCTGCTGAAACGAGAAATGGAACTGGAAAGCCTACAGGAATACTTTTGGACTGACTCAAAAGTTGTCCTGGGATTCCTCAATAACGATGCAAGGAGGTTCCAAGTATTCGTTGCAAATCGAATTCAGCGAATTAAATCAAGCACAGAACGAAAGCAGTGGCGATACGTCGCTTCTGAAGATAACCCAGCTGACCACACGTCTCGCGGGCTTACTGCCAAGGAGCTTGTAGAGTCAAACTGGTTTACTGGGCCCAACTTTCTATGGCAAAAGGAACTACCTAAAGAGGAAGAAACTCAGGCTGAAGAGATCGACAGTGAAGATCCAGAACTCAAAAGAGTGCAGGTTCTCACAACCAAAGCGAAGGAGGAGAGATCTCTGTCAGATCGTCTTGAGAAGTTCTCAGATTGGAGAAAGGTAGTAAAGGCCATAGCAAGACTCAAGCGCCGTGCAAGGGAAGCAAAGGGTCTACAAACAAGATCAAACAAAGTCACCACGCTTGAAGAAAGACAGGAAGCTGAACAGTTCATAATCAAAATGATTCAAGAAAGGGTGTTCAGTGAAGAGATCAAGGCTCAAAGCCAAGAGAAAGAAGTCCGCAAGGGCAAGTTAACTTACCTTCACAAGCTAAGCCCCTTCGTGGACAGCCTTGGTATCCTGAGGGTGGGAGGAAGATTGACTAAAGCTGCACTCCATCCGCATGTCAGACATCCAGCCATTCTCCCTAAAGGACATCACATCTCTCGTCTCCTTGTGAAGCATTACCATGAGAAGGTGTGTCATCAGGGTCGAGGAATGACAATGAATGAAATACGTGCCAATGGATTCTGGATTCTCGGCTGTAGTAGCGAAGTGTCATCTCTCATCTTCAAATGCGTCAAGTGCAGGAAGTTAAGAAAGCCCAGTCAAGAACAAAAAATGGCTGATCTTCCACCCGAGAGAATGGAAAGTACGCCTCCATTCACGCACAGTGGTATGGACTGTTTCGGGCCATTCTATGTGAAAGAGGGACGGAAGGAGCTTAAGAAATATGGGCTCATATTTACTTGCATGTGCTCCAGAGCCATTCACATAGAAGTATTGGATGACCTCACCTCTGACGCCTTTCTGAATGCATTGCGTTGCTTTATCGCAATAAGGGGCAACGTAAGACGACTCCAAAGTGACCAAGGCACCAATTTTGTTGGTGCACGGAATTAATTCCAAGAGACGATGAGAGGACTACCAGAAGAACGCGTGAAAGAACTGGGATGCAGTTTTGTCATGAATCCTCCTGCTTCCAGTCACATGGGTGGCATCTGGGAGAGACAAATCCGCACTGTAAGGAGTGTCCTCACGTCCATCCTCGATCAATCAGCAAGTCGACTCGACAGCTCCTCTCTGAGAACTTACTTGTATGAGGTGATGGCTATCGTGAACAGTCGACCTTTAACTGCTGTACATCTCAATGATCCATCAGGCCCAGAACCCTTGACTCCCAATCACATACTCACAATGAAGTCTTCAGTGATCATGCCCCCTCCCGGTGAGTTTGTGAAAGAAGATCTATATCTTCAAAAAAGATGGAAAAGAGTTCAGTTTCTTTCAAACGAGTTCTGAACCAGGTGGAGAAAGGAGTATTTGCTCAGTCTGCAGCAAAGAAGAAAATGGACTAAAGACAGAAGAAATGCGGAAGTAAACGACATTGTTCTGCTTCTAGATGAAAACTTGGCAAGAAATCAGTGGAAGTTGGCAAAGGTAGTTGAAGTCATATTTAGTTTATTAGTTTATATGTCAAGTTTATTGACATATTACCATTATGCTTATTCACTGTTCTTACTTTTACCGACAAATGTAACATCTTGAAGCCCTCTGAGGCAACTGTTGTTGTGATACTGGGCTATACAAAAATAAATTGATTGATTGATTGATTGAAGTCTTCCCATCTGCTGACAATAGGGTCAGAAGGGTCAAGCTGTTGGTCAGTGACACAACACTGGATGACAGAGGCAGACGCACATCTCAGCCACTTTATTTGGAGAGAGCCATACACAAAACAGTGTTATTACTTGAAGCTAAGTAAAGGGTTAACTCAGAAAAGTCCCTTTGTTTTTGTTTGTTTTGTCAAAACAATTTATTGTGTATAGTTTCGAGAATCACAGCGTGTGATTGGTGGGAGTGTAAATGCTGTGCTTGTGTAATACTGTCATTCTTGGTTTTGACCAGCAGGGGTCACACTCTTATTTTGACATTCCGCCACAAGAGTTCAGTGACTTCCTGTTTCGTTTTTCTTTTTTCACCTTGACGTTAATGTGTCGTCTCAGACAATGATGGATGGCGGACGTTTGTTTGTATTACTTTAAGTTTAATAAGAGATTTGATTTACAAGATCAACTACACCCTCCCATCTGGAGCTACAAGCGGGCAAAGTGGTTAGTTGAGTTTAATTCCATACTTTATTTGATCTGTTATTTCATGCACTGTATATATGTAAGTTCATTGTTTATTTGTGTCTGTTTGTAGTTCTACGGTGGTTGGATGCATCATGTTACTAGCTTTGCTAGTTATTTAAGAGCATCAATAAAGACACCATCTGTAGTTAAAGAACCGGAGTCCTTCTCCTGCTTCAGTGGGCGGCATACTGATCATGGTTAAAAAAGGGAGAGCCAGCAAAATAAATGATTCAGAATTTGTAAGAAAAAAATAATTTACAAAGCATGTTTTTGAAAAACAAAAATGAGTAACACGTTTTTAAATCAAATGTCACATCATTCCATAGTCTAACTCCAGTGAAGAAACATTTCCTTCCAACACCTTTGTTCGCTTTAAGCAGAACAAACTTGGAAACAGCTCACAGGTCAGACTGAGTCTCTATCAAAACTCCTCCTGAACAGAATCTGGAAGTGAGTTTGCTCTGAACATCATTTGGATTATTTCATCATAAAGAAAGTTATCAATTTTCGTAATACACGATTCAGCAAACAGTGGAATTACTGGGAGCAGATTCATTTGTTCTGTCCATGAAATGTCTTCCTGATTTCTATGAAATATTGATGGTATTTACAGTTGATTAGAAAATTGAAACTCAGTTCTTCATGTTAAGACATGTGAGGACACACACACACACACGCACGCACGCTCGCACGCACACACACACACCTTTTAATCCAAACACTTTCACATCAGAAGACAAAAATTGGACAAACACTCACCTGCTTCTCCTCTGACAGTCGACTGGAAGCTGAGAGTCTGAACTCACTCAGTTCTGACTCACCTGGATCACCTGAACACAGCAGCTCACACCCTCACAGTCCAGGAAGTGAGACACGAATCAGCCAATCAGCTGCAAGCCTCAAATCCAGAACAGTCTCAATGGCCACGTTTACATGGGTCAAAAATCCTCCTAATAATCAGATTGGAAGCTGATTGTAAATGTCTCATATAAACACCTGAGTGACTCCGCTTCACTTGGAGCAGATGATATTTCGGGTTTGACGAGGCAGCCGACTCTAATCAATAATCTGTGAAATTGTTTTTGTATTTGTTCACATATTTATTTCCATCCTCAAAGCAAAGACACACATTGAAAAGTGGAAAACACTTGTTTATTTATTTCAAATTAAGTGAAAATAAACATCTCTGTTGTTTTTGTCGATACTTCTGGTGAGGTTCACTCAAGGATGAGGGTTGAGAACTGGGTGGAAACAAACCAACCTCAAAAATAGAGCAGACAACGCCACCTGAGGAGTCCCACCCCAGGAAGGAAAATACCAATTTCCAACAGATCACACAGGTTCAGTTGCTTCAGGAAGAGACGTGGCTCAAACTGAAATCAATAACATTTATTAAATAATTAAATAGATTAGAATCAACAATTAAATTGATGAATCCCTGGAGTGCTGAGGAATCAACCTTAAAAGAAAGACAGTGAATCGCAGCGAGGTGCACAACTATTTACTGAATCACTTCAATGCTGTTAACATTAAAACCATTCCACTGCAGGCGGGTCCAGGAATACGGTGACCGTCGAAGGAGGTCCGAGTGGATGGAAGCTGCATGGGGCACGGTGGCCAATTAAATGCCGGGATTACCACACAGCAATCACTCACCCATCCACTCTCTGCCACTTGTCCTTTCCAGGGTTGCAGGGGGCCGGAGCCAATCCCAGCTACTTCAGGTGAGGGCGGGGTCACCCTGGACAGGTCGCCAGTCTGTCGCAGGGCCAACACACAGACAACCATTCACACCAAGGGGCAACTTAGAGGGTGACCAATTAACCTGACATGCATGTTTTTGGACCGTGGGAGGAAGCTGGTGAGCCCGGGGGGAACCCACCACACATGAGGAGAACATGCAAACTCCACACAGAAAGGCCCCGAGCCCCAGCCGGTACTTGAACCCAGGACCTTCTTGCTGTGACGCAAGAGCGCTAATCACTGCTCCACTGCCACCGTGCAGCACTCATAAGGTCCCAAGTAAACCACGACAAACGGTGAAGGAGGAAAACCACACAAAGGCCGAACCTCTCCCAGCCGGTAACCTTCTCCACTGTTGATGACCGTCACTAAACCACTTGACTCAAGTTCTAAACTTAATATATGTTTAAAAACAACTAAATCAAACTGAAGAAACAAGAAAATGAAGGCAAAACCAAGACAAAACAGCAGCAGAGAAACTCTACAAAAGAAAGGACATTACACATTAAGAAAAGAACCATTGATGGCGCGATATAAGCCACACCTTGATATGTTTTGTACCTGACATCCCACACTCTGCCCAACAGACACCAGTATCAAGCAAACCAGACTGTCCAAGGCACGTTTTCAAAATGTGCGTATTAAAGGAACTCCTGGAAACATCTGAATTCCTTAAAATAGTCCTAAAAGCTGCCCGACCTCAGAGCCATGCCATGCTGGCACAGGTGCCTTAAAGGTCGTGTCCGGAGTTTTGAAAGAGAGAGGTTTTTTAAATCCAACGTCTCCAGGTTCCGCCCTCCCTCTGCTTTCATGAGCGAACAAGCCACGCCCCTTTAATTGTGCTCGCGCATTACCTGTGCAGTAAAAATGAGAGCCTCCGAGTCCTACAGCATCCTACATGTTTAGCTGTTTACGGTGGATGTTCAGCAGACAGTGGAGTTATCCAAGGTAAGCGTAAAGTCTCTCTGGCTGCAGGCACACATTGATTGACAGCATGACAAAGCGGAAGCTCAAAATCTATTGGCTGAAGCTGACCGGCACTTTTTCGGATAACATGAGACGAAGGCGGAGCTCATAAATAAATGTGAATATTGCTTTATGCTAATATTATATTGTAGTATCGAACCAGACTGACACATTTAAGCTCTGTTAAAAAATGATACATTCATTGGAAACGAACAGAAACTCCGGACACGAGCTTTAACTACTCTCTGGTTGGGCCATGCCAGGAGCTGCCTAATTTCCCGATGCATTCAAGTACAAATGGGAAAAATCCCAAAAATCCAAATCCACTTTATTTATATAGCACATTTTGAAAACACACAAATGTCTACAAAGTGCTGCACTCAAAGAACAAAGTACAAGCAAATACAGAGAGTAAAACCATAAAATGAATAAAACATAAAAAAAAAACCTAGAATTAAAAAATAATAAAAAGATAATTAAAAAAGATGAAACAAATGAAAAGACACAGAGGACCACACAACTCACGTGGTGTTAAAAGCCAGGGAATAAAAGTGGGCCTTAAAACAGAAGAGACAATATCCCCATGGCACACTCAAACTATTTACACACTCATCTGACATCATTCCAACACACAATGTGATAATTGAGGTTGTTCTGAACAATAAAACATGAATGACTTGATTTTATTTTGAAGACTTGAGATTCTGACCCGATAACGCCAAACGAATCAGATTTGATTCATGAGTTTTTCAGCCTTCTACATGAGCAGTGTGATATTTTTTTCCCCTGATAAACCAGATGTATGCATTCAGATACGTGCAGTGCACAGATAATCCAACAGGGGGCAGTAATTCACTGATTAGAGGGGCTTCCAGCAACACCATAAGGCTGCCATGACTCCAGTTGGACACAGGTGGTTTTTGAAGAACTTTGTCAAATTTGAAAAGGTTAATGCAAGAAAAACATTCAAAGTTTTCACTGAAACATCAACAGGAACAGTCCCTGAGTTGATGCAGTGTGAAAATATTGAAAATTTCATAATCTATGTTTTAGTAAAACGATACACAGAGACCAGAAGGACAAACACTGGTTTTAAAGCCTCAGTGGTGAAACTGCTTGCAGCGTACCACCTGAGAGCTTGTTGAGCTGCTCAGCGTTCTCCTCTCACAGCCTCACTGAGAGTCAAACCCTGGATCTTTGTTCTCACACCGACTGTTTAGTACAAACCTGCTGAAAGCAGCATGGACTCACTCCAACCATCTACTGACCTCAGAGTCTGCAGGCTGCAGTCTGGACTCTGCTGGAGATCAACCAGCTGCTGCACATCTGGATCCTGCAGCTGGTTCAGGTCGAGCCACGTCAGGAGGGAGGGGTTGGACTTCAGAGCTGAGGCCAGAGAAGAACGAGAAGATGGTGAAGGTGTGTGAATGTGTGCGTGAATGGGTGAATGTGATCCTGCAGTGTAAAGCGCTTTGGTCTCTGCAAAATGCAGATGAAAAAGCGCTATGTAAGTGTAGTCCATTTACCATTTACCAAGAACAGCTGATCTTTGACAAACTGCAGTTCCACAACCTGAATAAAGAGAAAGAAGTTAAAAACCTTTTTAAAGAAGGTTTCAATCGACCTTTTAAATTATTCCTATTTTAAATGTGTTTATTTTGCTGCATTGTTCATGTGAATTGTAGGTCATTTAATCTATTTTACTATTTCATATCTGTTTTATTGATGTATTTTCACTCTTAACTGTTCACCTTCTCTGCTGCTGGGGGTTCTGTCCATGGGGCCCTTTGGCCCGGCTGGTTGGGGGGGCTCCCCACCTCGGGTGCAGACGCCCCCGGCAGCAAGACTGACTTTTTTTTTCTTTACATGATTGTTTTACAGAAGAAACGCCAAAACTATGCTCCTCTAAACTCTCCAGCTGAATGAATGAATGAAGAAATCAAGCAGTGTGTGTTGCTGAAAGTGGGCGGAGTCAGTTTTGGGGGGAAACCTGCTCCGGACCAGGTTAGTTTCAGTCTGTCACTGCAGTGACTGACTGAGAGGTTTATTTCCCTCTCTCTGTGAAACAGGTTAGATTTACCTTCTCTGGTTGGAGTTAGCTTCCACAGTGAAATGGAAAACTGTTTCCCTCATTTCAGGGTGAACGGACTCAGAGTTCTCCCAAAGCCTACTTTGTGAAACGGACCCCAATTTGCTATAAATGCCGAGCAAAGCTGGCACCTCGTCTCCCAGGTGAGCAGGTGATCACCCGAAATTTCTGCTGGAGGGCCAGAGGAACGCTGGCCCCCAGATGGTCTCTGGAACCTTTTGTTGTGGTCAAGCGGCTGAAGGAAGACCAGCCAGTCTCTGTCCCTCTGCTGGAGGGTAAGGAAGCACCAACACACATGCTGCACCGTAATAATCTCTGCGATCATGTCCACTAGATGTGTTACAGGACAGCAGGGAACAAGCTGAGGAGATGGAACCAAAGGGAGCCGGAGAGTCAAACCAGCCATCAACACCTACTTGGTGGCTTCCAGGCCTCATTATGAACTCTACTCAGCAGCCAGCAGCCCAAGAGACCCAGCTCCGGCCGAACCACCTGAGCCTCCAGAAGAACCCCCAGTGGAGAGCCTGACCACCTCCATCACTCCCAGCGACCTCACTTTGGGTTACCTCCGGTCAGGAGTCACAGTGAGTCACTGGTCAGGACGACGACTGTTAATGGAGGGAAAACGTCAGTGAGATGTCTTCATGCCACTGCACGATATGCCTTATTTTAGACGCATGTTTCATTGGAGTTTGTATCAAGTGATTGTTTGAGACTGGTTTTATGAATGAAGGCACAATGCATGCTGGGGACTGTGGATAAGAGGACTGACTGACGGACCATGCCCCCCACGAAGCTCACGATTGGTGAACACAGCTGGGGTGCAGCTTAAAGCGGGGAAAGATGCAGGTATCTTTTCATTTATTCTTGCATGTGTTTCACCGCAATTTTACTGGTTGTAAATAAATTCTGTGAAGCCGCGCTTGAGTCCTCTTTTAACAGTGAAATCATTCTTTGGGCTGGAATTACAAGAAGCACACACACCGGTGTGTGACTGAACAGATTACTACACAAACCTGTCGGATGAGCTGTGATTTTAAGTATGAACTGACAGATAATTCCTGTTGCTGTTTACGTGTTCTATCTGCTGTTAAAACGTTAACCAGCCAGTAGCAGGTTCTGTGAGGAAAACAGGTTGTTTCAGCGTTTTTCCATCACGCTTTACCACACCCACCTCCATGTTGATCGCTGCTGTCATTAAGAACAAGTGTATCCTGCAATACTTTTGTCTCTTTAATTATTTTAATCTATTTGAGATCAGTTGGTATTTATCTTCTTTTGAAATACTTAATTTGTCCTTATTTTGTCGATGAAATATTTTCTTTCTTTTGTTGTCCGTAACAAGCACGTGCACATTGTCTAAATGTAAGTGTGGATTAAGAATGCAGCTCAGAATGAAGAAGCCTCACTGGCAGGACACCATGACCGATCACTCCCTCACCCAGACACTCCCATCTGCTTCCCACTCAGCCTCACTGACATCTGGTCTCAGCCGTGGAACTCGCTCCATCTCCCCTTCACACTGTTCAGGAAATCACTCCCAGAATGCACTGCAAACTCCCCTTGATACTCCAGCATCATCTCCAGCTTCTTCATTTACAAAGTTCATTTTTAAAGTCAGATTCAAGATGTTGCTGTCCATGAATACGGATAAAAGACCTTCAACAACCTTCATCCTGCAGACTGAAGCACGTCGTCTCTCTGTGGATTTCCTGGGCTGCTGGTTGAGGTTGACGGGAAAAAATGGCTGCTTGAATCTGAGGACAAATCCAGAGTATTTTCCTTTCCTCGCTAGAAGAACAAAACACATCCAACCAAGACAGACGGCTCAGTGAATGAAGAAGAAGCCAAAGAATCCAAACTCAGCATGTTTGTGTCAAGGCCAAAATAAAGCTGGGACCTTTGTTTACCCAAAATGCTTTTAAACAAGACCTTCTCACAAACTACACACCTCCAGTTTATAACAAAAGCTTTCATTTCAAAAGCAGTAGTCCATCCTGACCACATCAGAACGGCTTTAACAATGATATAAAAGCATGTGTGTTTCATCTCACTGGTGCAGTCTGAGCCGCTTCCTGGTGTGTGGACTGTTCATCCAGTGTGGTCAGGCCATCAGCTGAAGGCAGCAGCAGATGGAAATCCTGCAGAGGATTCACCTCTGCACTCTGAAGGAGCGAGGAAAGTCAAACCTCATCATCCTCCACACACCACAATACGATGAACTCAGAAATCAGAGTCACCAAATGTGCTTAAATTAGATCAAAATGCTTCTGCTGACTTGTGGTCTCACATCAGCTGAGTGACGCCCTCACTGTGGAGAGGAGGCCATCTACTCAACGTTCTCATCACGAAGGTCATCTTCCACATCCCACTGAACTGAATCTGCCTCAGCTGCTTCTGTGTGGAGTGACTGAGAGCTGCTCGCTCACATCAGCGGTTTCAAACAAGGGATCCGGTGAGGTTGTGTTTGTGCCCTGCCTTTGGCCTGTTGGGGTTTATTGAGAGGGATGTGACCGACCTGGAGCTTGTGCTGTTACAGTCTCAGACACTGCTCTTTGTCTTTCAGATCTGTGTTGAATCTGTAAACAAATAAGAAAAACAGAAGGTTTTAATGTTGTCGTCAGCAGCAACAAATAAAACCACAGTCAGAAACACATGAGTCACATGAAATTTTAATAGTGTGGAAAAAAACACACACATGGCACAAAGCAGCTCTTAGGACTGATCTATCAAATGACATTCTTCTATCATGTAAATGTAAAATCAAAGCAGCTTCAGTTTGGTTTTGTTCATGCCGTCTGTCAACAGTATCATCTAACTGAACCTTCTTTCTTTAAAAATCACAGATGTCAAATGCAAAGTCCTCAGCTCACCTCTTTGTTGAGCCTCCGTCTGGGAAAATGAGATCCTTTCCCATTTCTTTCTTTCTTTCTTATTTTATTTATTTAAGGCCATATCAATACAATTTAACACAAAATTGACACATTTATAGTCAATTTTCCAACATTTAAGCAGCAGTTGTCTTTTCCACCCCAGCATGTCTTGTTCCTCCACCATTCCTGGTCCTGACTTGCTGGTTTTCATTCTTGCCAAAATGAAATCATCCAGTTTCCATCTTCCTGGAGGTCTTTCATGCTGAAGTATTTCTCCGTCTTGTCGTCACTTCACCTGTCGTTTGGAACTCACCTGGGGCCTCATTTCCAAAACATGGTGCAGGATGCAGACGAAAAGTCGACCTCCGCCAGAAGAAAGTCAGATTCACGAAACGAAACACGCCCTCCTGCTCACAGTCATCGCTTTAGAACTCACAGCTGGCTTGGAGAGCAGCTGATGGATTCTCCTTGTATTCCGCCCTGGACACGCCCACTCTCGACCATATATGGTCAGTGGAAATACCTCCTGAATCTTCTGCCTGCTGATCAATGGACTTACAATGAATCGTGGCAGAGAAGACACGGAAAATTTAACAGAGACTGAAGCAGAAGTGATTGTGGGGTAGAAGGAGGCAGGAAAATGATATAAAAAACCAGATGGCAGGAGGCTGTCAGCTGCTGTTGTGTCCTCAGAAGTGGTGGGAGACGAAGAGGAGACAGGTGTCCAGTTGAAGTGTCCTCTATAGAAAGTGCTTCACTGCTGCGGAGCTACAAGTCCGTGTTGAGGTATCAGCTCAGATTACTGATCAAACTAAATGTGGGTTGTTAGGATCCTGTTTTGATTGGTAAAGATCTACGCCTGACATTTCTATCAATCTTCAGGTACCAACGTGTTTTATTCTGCAGGTGTTTGTCACCTTGCAACAGTTTTAGTTACTCAAATGAAAGGAAAACATATTTGCCAATATATTTCTAAACAATATATTGTAAAATCGACAAATAATTTCTGATTTCAGTATATTGTAATATACTGGAAAATATAAACTACTGTATTAAACCTCATATATGGGGAATATACTGCCAAATATATTGATTGATATTTTCCATTACAGTGCAATATAGTTAGTGGGCTGATCGCCGTGCAACATGATGTTTTATCAAAATAAAGAGAAGGAAAAGACATTGTCAGGGAGCTCTATTAATACAGAAGAGCAACACGTAATGTACAGGATAGAACAAAAGGACTAATTTGGGGAGAAAACTGATATGTAAACACATCGCTGCAGCAGGGAAACACTTTTGATCAGAGAAACTTCATCCTGCATATCGGTTGACTGCATTGTGGCTGGGCGTACTGAACACGTTTACTCCTCCATCATCTGGATCACCGGTGGAGTTTCTGAACATGAAGCAGCAGAGGACCAATCACAGCCCTGGAGGTCTGAACACTTCTCTCTGTGTTCAGCTCCCTTGGATGGGTAATTCGAGTTTATGTGGAGGATTTAGCAGAGGCTCTACTGAAGCGGTTACACAGAGTCTTCATATGTCTCTGAGGTCTGCAGCATAAATGACACTTGAGCCTCTAATGAGACAACGTTCAAGCCTTCAAATAATCCAACAGTGATGTAAATGTTCCGATAATTTTGTCCCTCAGTTTCTGTTTCAATTTTTCTGTAATAAACTGGATATTTTACTCAAAGTGAGGAAGTATTTAAAGGAAGAAAAGCCAGCAGTGCTGATGTGAGCAGTAAAATATTAGACGGCGTCACTTTTAAGAGTATTTCAGCTGATTTCCAGAGTCAGCGCTCTCAGAGGAGAGAGGATCACTTCAGATTAACGACACACACCCAGCAGATCTGTCCGTCCCACCGTGCTTCCACCACACAGCAGCCGGGAGGCGCCTCCGAGTCGCCCGGAACCTGCAGATCAGGGGGTCCGAGGGGGGAAACCTGGACCCAACCCAGGAAAACACAACCAAACCAGACAACGTCAACAACACAACGACCTGGACCCAGCATCAGACCAGCATAAAGTCTGGACCAAACCACTGAGAAACCCAATGAACCGGGTCAATCAGGCCCGATACCGCAGGGGAGTATTCCTCAGAAAAGATCCCCGAAACAACCCAGTGAGTATTACTGTACATGATGCCGTCCATCAGCATCACATAAATCAGCGGTCGACAAAACTGTCTCATGAACAATAACATCTGTCGCACCAGATGATTTTGAAAATCATTAGCATCTGTTTCACGGAGGCAGTAAGATCCTCCATTGACTTTTATCCAGGTCCTCCAAACCTTCCTTCATCACCTGTTTGAAAACCTCTGAGTCCGTCAATAACCTGTTGTGTTGTGCTGTGTGAGCATCCTGCTGCTTTCAGGGACGCTGTTAGCTTAGCTATCAGTGTCTCACTCAGCTTAGCTTAGCTGTTAGCCACTGGGGAACTTGCTAGTTTTGGACGATTCGTTCATCCTCCAACATCACGAATCGGGACGCCATCTCAACTTCTGAGGTGGTGGAAAGGAGATTTAACCGCTGAGCGTCTCAGACAGAACGGGAGGCTGTCAGTGACGGACAGTTCAGTTCTGAGAGGAAATATCCATCAGCGGCTTTGTTCCAGTAGGTTTGATTTCTGGGTTCAGCGTGGCTGTTTACTGTTCTGCGTTTGTCTTGTTTCCTCATCATCCTTCTGTTCAGGGATTGTGTTGCTCACAGCGGGAGTGTGAAGGACGCTGCTGCTGACCACTCTGCTCTATGCTGCGATGCGTTCGAGCCCCAGAGTAAAAATGACATTCTTTTCAGATCAGAGGTCTCGTCAAACATTGATAAATTTGCACAGTCAGCACTTTTTCATGTTCGTTTCAAAGAAGAAGCAGTGATTCACAAAATTGAAATGTTACTAAGTTGTTAAATAACGGAAAGCGGAAAAATAGTTTTAGAGAATTTACTTTCCACATTTCACACACATTTGCCTTAAAGGTGCCTTCAGGAGTTTGCATGTTTTATGAGAAACAGCGCCCCCTGCAGGCCTTGGGCGTAATGCAGCTTAGTGAAAAACTCGTCCTTGTGGCTCGCGTGCATGGAAGAGGGGGACTCCGTCTTCGCTGGTTTAGAAGCGCTCAAGTAAGATTTAAGTTTCTTTTACCTGGTGGAGTCTGTGTGGAGCTGTGGCAGTGCTAGAAGCCAGTCTGTTCTTACTTTCTGGAAGATCCTGCTCAGTTGTTGCTCACTAAGCATCTGGCGGAGTAATGGCAGACAAAATGAAACCTAACCAGCCGGAGCGTGCATTACATCATTCCTTTCAAATTCTCCCCAAAAAAATGCTGGTGCCGGACCGGCACTGTGACTTTCAAGTGACATTTTAGCGCTGTTAGAGGTACTAATGAATATGTCAGGGCACATTGTACACATCATTAAAATGTGTAATATATTTATGGTGGAAAATAAGTATTTTTAAGGTTGTAAAACTCCTTAATGCACCTTTAAAAGACAGTTTGTGAAACAAGTTGGTGATTAAAGACAGCAGCCACATTCACTCCAGGCTGCCAGTGGAAGGTATTTCCTCATGCAGCTCATTAACGTTTTCCTTTTCTGTTTTTTTGTTGTTGTTGCTTTTGACTCCAGAGAGTAAAGCAGTAAATAAAGAAATTATTGTAACAGCCTGTAATAAATACAAGTTCCTGTTTTAAACCGTCAAATTTCTCATCATTCTTTTATTGTTCAAGATCGGAGAGCTGAGATCACAATGAAAACATTTTTAGCTGCGATGAGGCAAACTGTGAACCACTCTAGTGAGAGCACGGAAGAGCAGCAAAAATATTCCAAAAAGCTTCGATCATGAGAAAACATGATATTGAACGGGCCAAAAATGGAAAAAAAGTCCAATAGTGAAGCAGCAAATCATGAATATTCCTGGAATCTTGACAAAACATCATCAACATTTAAATTGTATCAGGAAGAGAAGAGTCCAAATGAAGTCTGAAATGTTCGTATTTACAACTTCAAGTAGAATATTTCATTTTAAAGACATTTTTTTTTATAAAGGACTTCAGAAACGCTTCAGATATATTTAAGTCCACAATGAAGACTCCAGACAGTCTCCAAGATGTGAACAGATGGTGTATGATGTATTTTATCACAAGAATTATCAGATTTGATCAGAATTCAGAGGAAAAGTAGGTTAGAAATGTGGAAATCTGGGCCCAAGAATGGAAAACGTCCCTGAGAAGACTCCAAAAATGGAATAAAGGTGTCAATATGTGTTATTAAAAACATCCACTTCATTCCCAGAGAAACATTTTTGAGCTTTAAAGCTGCAGGGAGACTCTGAGATGAACAAATATGACGGAAGAATACAAGACACAGAGCTGGTCGTGGAGGAAAGGGTTAAAAATGGACACAATCTGACAGCAAATCAAGTCAATTCTGTTGTGTGGAATTATGATCAGGTTTTATCATGTCAGAGAAAAGAGTGGAAATTAAGTCTGAAATGTGCTCATTTACAATCACAGGTAGATTATTTCCACAAAAAGATCAGAAATGTCCAGAAAATGTGTTGAATTCAGATTGAAAAACAATAAAATAAAATCTCCCATGTGGAAACATTTTGGAGATTTTAAAGCTTCAGAGCAACAAAAGCCTCAAACATGAGAACATATGTCTAAATCTCAGCACACAGAGCAGGGAGAGGACAGAAAAGAGCCACAAACATGAAACCACGAACATCACATCAGATATGATCAAATATGGAGAAAATTCAGTTGGAACTGTGTGAATTTACAGGCACTGCTGAAAGGATTTGAACCAGAAAGTTACTGAAATGTAATTTCTCCTCTTGAAATTTGTGGTCATCATGGACATGCTGTTTATCTTGCCAGTTCATCACATGACAACATGAGAGTTACCAATATGTGGAGAGGCGTGGTTCAGTGAAGTCCAGTTGTTTGGACTTCAGTGTTAAAAACAAGGCATAAAGAATTTATAATATTTTGTTATATAGTATATGTACCACAGGTGCTAAAATAGGCTATAATTGCCTGTTGCTGACTTCGGCAGGCTCAGAAAAGCATGATCTGGCTCCTTTAAGGGAGCCGGGCCTCCACCACGGCTCAAGGGAGCTGGAGACGGCGGGCCCTCCCATGATTTGAGAATGAGAGAGCAAAGAAAAAGGACATATGAGCAACGTGGACGAGTTCACGGAGCGCAAGGCTCGTTGTATGACCTTCAAATAGTGGTGAGTAGGTCGATAGTTCTTCATATTGAAACTGTCAGTGACCATGTGGACCACTGTGCCAGTTTCATTAAACTTTACAGCTACTGATACAGGCTCTCAGTTGAATCAGTTAAAGTGGGTGTCAGAATGATGTGGTCGCTGTCCGTGGTGCTGAACTGCTTTGAATTTGTGTCGTTTTGTCATTAGTGACCACGGAGCCTCATGTTTTTGTTGTTCTCTTGGGTTTTTTATACTTCATGTCCGTTTGATCAACTTCAAAACGACTCGGTCACTCTCCGTGGTGCTGAAGTTCGTCAGCCCTGCTGTTGCGGTCATGTGTATGTTGGAAAATGATTGTTATCATGAGCTTTATTATTTGTGTTAAAGGGCCCGGTCATTTGCCTCACACCCGGCCCGCTCTGATTTGTTCTGCTCTCGGTTCTATTGACTCTGAATGTTTCAAATCAGAACTTCAGTCCAGTTTAAAACCAGAGACTGTTCTTCCGACTCCACCCCTCCTTCAGAGAGTATTGCTCAGGTTGCCAGTTTAGAAGAGAACGGAGAACGTAGCTCCAGCTAAACTCATCTCACTTCACTCAGTCGAGTGAAGATGTTTTTCGCAGCCAGTTGCTGCTGAAATACCTTTTTTGTCATTGAAAAAGTATCGTGAATTTGTTTTAGAGCTGAAAATGTCGGTGACATCAAATACCAAACGCCAAATACCAATCTTGTTGACCAACCTTGGGAACTCACATCTGATTGGCTCAGGAACCAGGAAGTAGCAATGGGCTAGCCCCGCCCTCCAAACTTGTGGTCCTTTACTCTATTTGAAAGGAGAAAAACTACATTAAAAAACATTTGAGTTATTTATTTATTTATTCATTTAAACTTAATTTTCACAAATTCTAAGTGTTTGTGACTTTTAAATTACTTAAAAATATTTTCTTGCTAAATTTTCCTCAAACTTCAGATGAATGTTCAGGCTAATATCTTGATTTTTGTCACAATTAATCCTCTTTTAGGTTTAAAATAATGGACTTCTCAGCAAATATTTAATAACTTGACAACAGCTATTTGCTTACATTTGGATCGTGGGATCATATGATGTGATCAAATTAAAAACAATTTTCATGAAAATTAAACCAATTTCATGTTCATTTCAGTAGAAGTTTGCTTAAAAAGAGAGGGAAAGGGAGATAAATAGAGATATAGATTTTCAGCAGTTTCACTGTCCATTTAATTGACAACAGTAACATTAATGCGTCAAAGCAGAACTGGAACCAACAATTATTAATGTGATTAATGCAATGGATTAATGTGAGACCTGTTGAGTTCCTTCCACAGCTGAGGTTACAGTCACTCATCATCACTACATTTATCCAGCTGCTGATGAAACTCTGAGATGAAAGAGATGAAAATGGACTCAAGTCCAACGACTGTTGCACGACTTGACTTCTGCTGGATTACAACTAAATTCAGAGCTTCTCTAAATTCAAGTATTGAAGGACTTTTCTCAAAGTATCAGTTACTTTTTGGATGTTTTACTACAATGTCACTTTCACCATTTCAGCAGAAACTATAAAAATAAAACAATATTGATTTGAAACCATGAATTCTGAAAACAGCATCAAACAGCTGGGATACAGTTTTCTTCACAACACGCACAATATTATCTGTAGTTATATTTCCTGCTGCTCTTTCAGGCTGACAGACTCAAACCCAGAACAGTCTCAGTGTGAGAGGAGAGTGAACCACTGCACCACAGAGCTTCTCCTTCTCTGTATCTCTGTCTTCACAGTCAATATTCATGGAAATGCTTTTGTTCTCCAACTAATTTGTTTGAAGGATTCATCAAAATATTTTCATTTATTCATCTATCTGTCCATCCATCCTCCCACTGTGGTTTCCCATCGTGCTGCTGGTTGCAGCATACTGAGGGCGCCCCCTGTGGGTCACTGTCAGACTGCATGTTAAAAACACAGTTCAGGAGCTCTGCTGCCCCCTGCAGGAGGTCTCTGGTTCTGCAGCTTCCTTCATTCAAACTTCAATGAGAAAAGGTTTCATGTTGATGAAACTTTGGAGGAGCTGAAGGTTCCTCGGTGTTCCTCAATGTTCCATAGTCCAGTTGTTGCCATGACTACACATGTGGAGCAGCAGTGAACCAGTACAGACCTAAAACCAGAACTTCCAGTCAGTCTACTTGCAGTTCAGTTGATGGTTTATTTGATGAAAGCAGATGATGATCATACCGGGGTTTTCCTGGAGACAGTTGGAAATCTTTGTCCTGGTCGTCTGTTCCTGCTCTGGTTACAACTGTGTGCCCTCCTCTTCCCGTGACCTTTGACCTCCACATGGACAACCTGTCTAATTACTGCCACCATGTGTCCAAAGAATGCAACAACAAACATTAACAAAAGTCAATGACCTGCCAACAGTGAAACACATCTGATGAAAGAAGTGGAGTCATGTTTTGTTTCTTTTTACAACATAAAACCAACTGAGTCCTGACAAAATAATTCACACAGCAGACACCAGTTTCTCTCAGTTCTGATCAGAGATGAAAACTCAGGCTCACAGCAGCAGCTCAGCTGTGTTTCCATGTGGAACGAAGTGAAGTTGGACTGTTGTTGGACAGTCTGGGCTCATGGAGTGTTTCAGACATTTTCTGAACCAAACATTCTGATATCTGATGCAGCCGTTTTGGTCCATATTGGATCTGATACTGATCCAGAATCTCAGATCAGACCATCTCTACTAGAAATAGGATGAGAGCTAAAATAGGTGTGTGTGAAGTTTGTTATGTGTGTGAGGCACACACAGTGTGACAATTGAGGTGGTCCTGAAAAAAAAAAAGCTGTCTGACTTAATTTGACCTCAGAAAGTGGTTTTAAAGGCTGAGTTATCAAACTCTGTACAGTGTGGACCACCTGAGATCATGTTGAGCAGCAGCAGGAGCAACCTGATCCTCCCCGATCAGCTGTGGACGGTTCTCAGAGGAGACATGTTGAGTCCTGATGGGACCAGTCGGCCACAGCCACACTGTACAAAGCAGCTGCAGCAGCCTGCTGACCGGTGTGTGACGGTGCAGATCGCTCAGTGTGACCGACACACAGCGGAGGATTCATTTCACTTTCAAGACACGGTCAGAGCCGACTGGAACAGGAAGTGTCTCTGTTCATGCAGCTCACTCTCTGTGCTGTGGACAAATCCTCAGCTGATGGAGGTGAAGGTGGTGAACAGCTTGATGGAGTGTTGAGCAGCTCCTGGTCCACTTTACAGAAGCTGAGAAACTCCACACAGACCAGTTCACTCTCTGAAGGTCACAGAGTCTCATTGTCCTCTGAAGGTTCAGTCCACACACTGATGGTTCTGTGTCACACCCAGAGGAACCCTGGTTCGATGCTGGACTCTCTCAGCTCTTCACACTGCTCCACTGACACTCAGCAGATCTTCTGGTGGTTCCTCTGTCACTCAGTCTGGATGAAGCTCTGCTCTCCTCAGTAGATCTTCAGGACACACAGCTTCCTCTCTGCTCTCAGTTCTTCCAGCTGCAGAGAGATGAGAGGAGATGATCAGAGTCTCTGTGAAGCAGCGAGGACTTCAGTCCTGTTCAGAGCAGCAGTCAGCAGCTCAGAGCTCATGAAGGACCACCACTGTCACACCAACACAACAAGCCTGTGGCTCCTCTGATTGGCTGACTGTGTGTCCTCTGCTGTCCAATCCTGAAGCTGCTCAGCGTTCTCCTCTCACAGCCTCACTGAGAGTCAAACCCTGGATCTTTGTTCTCACACTGACTGTGTTTAGTACAAACCTGCTGAAAGCAGCATGGACTCACTCCAACCATCTACTGACCTCAGAGTCTGCAGGCTGCAGTCTGGACTCTGCTGGAGATCAACCAGCTGCTGCACATCTGGAGCCCGCAGTTTGTTGATTCTCAGGTCTAGCTCCTTCAGGTGGGAGGGGTTGGACTTCAGAGCTGAGGCCAGAGAAGAACAGCTGATCTTTGACAAACTGCAGTTCATCAACCTGAATAAAGAGAGAAAGCAGCAGAATCAATGAGGAGGAACCAACCAGATGTGTTGATGGAGAAATGAGCAGCTCCACATTACTGTGTCCTGATCAATGAGCTGTTCTGTTGTTGTGGATCTTCATCACTCACATCATCCTCATGCAAAACTCAGCCACACCTGCTGATGAGGACCAGAGGGCGGGTCCACATGACACCAGCTTTAAAGTCGTAGCATTGGCTCCCTGTCTGCTGCAGGGTGGATTTTAAGCTTCTTGAACTACTTTTTAAATGTCTTAACGGCCTTGCTCCATCTTATTGATCTGATCAGCTTTGACCACATCGACCCTCGTGGATCCTGAGCTCCTCCAGCAGCTCCTCTGATCCACATCAGAAGAAGAACAAAAACTCACAGTGAGGCAGCTTTTAGCCACGATGGCCTCCATCTGTGGAACAGCCTGCTGGAGAAGCTCAGGACTGCAGAGACTGCTGAGAGTTTTAAAAGACGGTTGAAGACTCACCTTTTAAACAGGCTGGAAATTGACCTTTTAAATTCTTCAAATTCTTCCTATGTTATGTTATTGCTGCTTATTTTCTGTATTTTTCATGTCAATTTTAGGTAATTTTAGTATTTCAGCTTTACATCTATTTTATTGATGTATTTTCACTCTTTTAAATGCTCACTTTATTTTATTTATCCTCATTGAGGCCTTTCATTCTGTTCTTTATTGTTTTTTATACTTTTATTACCCCAGTGTTTCCTCAGGGGGTCCAGTATATTGGGGGGTCCATGGGGCCCTTTGGCCCAGCTGGTTGGGGGGCTCCCCACCTCGGGTGCAGACGCCCCCGACAGTCATGACCTGTGACCCCTCCCAGTGTGGACGACCCAAATCTTAGCATTTTCCAAGATATTCAGTGCCATGCCATATCTCCTTACTCTGTGTGTGTGTGTGTGTGTGTGTGTGTGTGTGTGTGTGTGTGTGTGTGTGTGTGTGTGTGTGTGTGTGTCTGCTTATGTAATGTTGAAGGGATGGGTTCTCTGATTTGGTTTTGCTTTGTTTAGTTGTCATCTCGTCATGGTTGGAGCTTGTTTTCAGCACTTTGTGCTGCTTAAAGTATGAAAAGTGTTTTATAAATAAAGTTTGACTGATCGACGTCAACACAACAGTCACACACCTCCTCATGTCCACACACACATCAGTAACCTGCTGCTGAGCTCAGTCCACTCTCTCACTGCAGGATCAGAGTCTCAGATCACAGCTGCTGACAAACATTTCTCCTTCTACAACAGTAACAGACAGTCAACTGACCCCAGAGCCTCCAGACTGCAGAGTGGACTCTCCAGAAAACCACACAGCTGCTCAACTCCTGAATCCTGCAGACGGTTCCCACTCAGGTCCAGAAGTTTCAGATGTTTCAGGAGGGAGGGGTTGGACTTCAGAGCTGAGGCCAGAGAAGAACAGCTGATCTCTGACAACCTGCATTTCTCCAACCTGAATAAAGAGAGAAAGAAGTGAGATTAGAGGACAAAGTCTGATGTTGAAGTCATTGAGAGCTGAAGAAGGTTCAGACTGGAAGAGTTTAGAAATGTAAAGTCCAAACAGCTGAAGCCTCCAGGAGGAGAAGAGCTCTCATCAACATGCTGATCACTAACATGCTGCAGAGCCCAGTCCACACACACACACACACACACTCTCTCACTCACTCACTCACTCACTCTCTCACACACACACACACACACACACACACACACACACACACACACACACACACACACACACACACACACACACGGCAGCAGCTTGCAGGCACAAACTCACAATTTCCGCGGGAATCGTCTGGTATTATACTTTGATACTGTGATACTTCTTCTTCTGGGCTGCTGTAACAGTGAAATTTCCCCACCGTGGGATCAATAAAGTTTTATCTTATCTTAACTTCTCTTGGTTTTCTCCTCCTGAGTCCAGCTGTTCCAACAAACGTGCGGAGCATGAAGTTCATGTCCAGAAAGAAGGAACAGTATTTTTCATGAGCTAAAGATGGCGTGGTCCCCGAAAGTCGGAGCCAGATCAGACGATAGTCGCTGTGATCGTAAACCAACCAGAGGAAGCCCATATGGAAAAAATACAGATAAATCTTATGAAAAAAAAAAAATTATCTCCTTTGTCTGAAACTTGTATGTAAAGCATACAATAGTGAAACCAGATATAAGATCCTTGGTAAATTTGAACAAAATGAAAATGGTATGATTTGGGTATTTATCAGAACAATATATGACAGTAATGTTACGTACAATATTCTTAGTAGGAAAATGTAATATCAACCTAATCATCATGGAAACTGAACTGTTGCAAATATTATCAGAAATATTTACAAATTGTACTTGTGGTGCAACAAATGTGAGACATTCAAATAGACAACATGATTCAACAATGAAATTACAGGAAAACACATGATTGAATAAAAGCAGGTTTCCAGCTCATCATGACAATGGACTTTCTTTTTTTTTATTTTGTCAAGTCTTGCATTTTTACAACATTTCATGAGCAATTATATCCAGTAATATTCATTCCATTCTTCCTGTAGAAATATTTTCAATTTTGCACAAGATCAGCAGATTACATTAGAAGCTTGGTCACCAAGAGATATGAATCCCACATTGGGTGGACCAAGGGCAGTCACCTCAGTGAACCTTCTATACCCCTTGGCATGCTGGGGTCCTTGTCTCATTTCATTGCAGAAATCTTTAACTTCTGCTGGTGCATTTGTCAAGAACTGCTTTGCTAAACAGGGGAAAGCACGGGATAATGCCACTTGTTTGCATATTTGTTGTGGAACAGCTTGACTACTTTTTACTTGTTTTAGAAGGTAACCGTTGAAATCTTCAAACATGAAGGCTGAGTGAGTCCACAGAGGACCCCAGTGTACAACGCTTTTGCTTAAATGCAGTAGAGAAACTGCAAAGAGATCCAGTCTGGAGCTGAGCACACCACCACTGCCCCCCCAAAGTTCTTCGCTGTCCAGGCCCGGTTCATCATCTGCAGATTCACTGCTGTCACCGTCCAGCTCCACATCAGAGTCTGTTATTCCATCAAGAAGGGACTCCCAGTTGTCCAAGGTAACTGATTTGTAAAAAATAAATAAATCTACTTCATCATCTACTGCTTCTTAGATGTACATGTATGAGTATGGACGATGTAATTTTTGTCTTAATGTCTTAAATCAAGTCAAATTTTATTCAAACCCTAAATACTCACTATGTCTCCTTGTTTAAACAGGTGGAGATCCGTCCTGGGACTGGAGTCATGACAGAGAAACTGGCCTGGGCCTACGCAGTTAATGCAAATTCGGCTGCAGTATTTGTGAGGCGTCTGCTGACTGCAGTCTTCCCAATGGAGATACTGCTGGTGAGCAGTCGTCGTGGCGGGAAACGAGGCAGAGGAGATGCTTGTCTACCTCTGGACAAAACTAAACTGGATGCCATCTACAGTAAGTTTTTAACCTGGTATGTGTTTTGGCTTTCCATTCATGGTTAGCATTGAGCTAGTTTAGTTTTAGTTTATTTGTTCAGCACAACACAATTAAGGCAGTGCAAGGAGGGAACGAAGCCCAAAGGGCTTGTCCAGAGTTCCTCTCCCTGACTTATTTCCAATGACAAATAAGCTGACAAATATAAATGAGGAGTAATGCCACAACATCGATCACTTTATACTCTTCCAGTCTTATGAAATATACATTTCTTACTGATAGACATAAATATATATCATAAGGACCAATTCCAAGTAATTAAATTTCTTGATTATCTAATGAGTTGCAGCACTACTCCAATACAACCAATAATAGCGTGCAAATCAAGTAACAATACAACGTGAGAAAAGAACGTTAGAACCAAAGTTAGAAACAAAAAGTAGTAATACAAAAGGAATTTAAAAAAATCATAATAAATTGATTATGAAAATTTATATAAAGAGCATTATCAAAACAAAATCATAAAGAAAAAAATGTGTGTATATATATATATATATATATATATATATATATATATATATATATATATATATATATATATATATATATACACACACACACACACACACACACACACACACACATATGGAGTGATAGAAATAAAATACATAATTTAACAAACAAAGTATAACACCAAATGCTTTTGAGGATGCTTAAGTAAGATTTTATGGGAATACTAGAAATAATTTTAACTGTTTCATAAAGAGTGAGTATGAGGTTACAGAGCTAAGTGTAGGACTAAGAGCATTCCAGAGCCTGGGGCCTCTGTAGGAAATACCGTGTTGTTGAAGAGATGTTCTTGTGTGAGGTAAATGGAGATTATTGTTAATACTTTGCCTAGTTGAATATGAGTGTATGTTAGATGTGTGAGTGAAAACATTATGAAATGAGTCTGGGAGCTCACTTTTATTGTAAATTAATTTGTGTGAAAATAAGCAGACTTGATAAATGTTCAATTTGTCAATGGGCAAGACGCTGTATTTTCTGAAAAGTGGTGCAGATGGCGCATATCTGCTGGAGTTTGAGATGATTCTCAAAAATCTTTTCTGTATGACTATCAGCTTATTTAGATATGAAGGATAAGTAGATGCCCAGATGATATTGCAATAGTTCAGATACGGGAATATAAAACTATAATAAAGTGTTAAATGTGTTGTAGGAAGTGTCAAATGATAAATCTTCTGAAATATCCCAAGCATTTTCATAGACCGCTTACAAACATGATCAATATGATTTGCCCAATTTAGTCTTTCATCTATCATTACCCCAAGGAATTTTACGGTTTGTACTTGTGTTATCACAAGACCATCTATGAAAACTTTGGCTAATTCCTTGGAGTAAACCTTGTTTGTTACAAAATACAATGAAATTGCATTTTTTTAACATTTACTGTAAGCCTGTTGAGTTGAAACCATCTAGAAACCGAGAGTAAGTCCTTATTCACCTGATCAATCAATATATTAAAGTTATTATGGGTAGCAACAAGATTTGTGTCATCTGCAAATAATATGGGAAAGAATCTTTCACATGAGAAGGCTAAATCGTTTACATAAATCAAAAAAAGCAGCGGTCCCAAAATTGAACCCTGGGGGATGCCTCAGAAAAGTTTTGAGCTCTTTGAAGAATAACCATTATACAAGACATATTGCACCCTGTTCTGAAGATAATTGATAAACCATTTGAGGGCCCCGATTAACCAGACCCCGACACACACAGAGGTCTCTGCCTGAGGCTTTTCAACAGAAGCCTCCAGAACATCCAGGAGTGTTTTAGAGAAGTCAAGTTAAAGCGATACTTCAACATTTTGGCAAATTGGCCCATCTAGGGCAATTCGGTAGTCATTTAGAACAGCATACTTACTTTTTTTGTGAGGGCGAGCTGTTGTTTATTCAGCGGTGCGTCTGAGGAGAACTTCACGGCGGACATAATGGAAGTGGACGGTACAGTTGCTTCCCTCGTCAAACTCATCAAATACACAATCCAACAACCCCAAAACACACTTTGGTGGACACGTTATAATCCGCACATTCACTACGCTGTCAAACACCAACAAATAATATTGTAGCATTACGACATTGAAGCAAATATTGGGAACTACTTTTTCTTTTGAGATCACTACGCCCAGACGCCATGTTTAGTAAGTAGTTCCGTCTTAGCAATCTTCGCAAAAAAACGCTCAATCTCGTAATTTTGCATTAATATTTCACAGCGTAGTGAATGTGGGGATTATAACGTGTCCACCAAAGTGTGTTTTGGGGTTGTTGGATTGTGTTGGATTGATGAGTTTGACGAGGGAAGCTACTGTACCGTCCACTTCCATTATGTCCGCCGTGAAGCTCTCCTCAGACTCACCGCTGAATAAACAACAGCTCGCCCTCACAAAAAAAGTAAGTATGCTGTTCTAAATGACTACCGAATTGCCCTAGATGGGCCAATTTGCCAAAATGTTGAAGTATCGCTTTAAGATTTTGGTATTTTCAGCATAATTTGACGTTGCTTTTCAATTGGTGGTCAAAGATGTCATTTCAGCAGTGATTAAACTATTTTCATATATTTAGTCAATTAAATCCTGATTGTGTTAATGGAGCTACAAAATATATATAACATATCAAAGGTGGTGGTGAATGACAGCAAGCTATAGTTTACAGTATATTTGCACTGATGACTGGAGTTGTTTAAAGCTCGGGTAGACGATGTTGTCCAAAAGCACTTTTTGTCATACTGAGTGAAATGCTCCTTGCCCCCTGGGAGAAGTCAATACATTATGTGGACGGAAAAAGGTGCAGGAAGAATCTGACAACTGTAGCGGCCAAAGGACAGTAAAAACTCCAACCAATCGTAAGGTGTGGACCGCTCTTCAGGAACCAATCAAATCCCTTCGCCGTTCTACCAGCCCCCTGCGCGTACATTTCAATGGCGTGCACTGGCCCTGGTTCAGAGCGCGTGCACGTTGCCAAGGCGCTCTCGGCGCTCGCGGCTCGCGAGAAAAATAGAAGGAAGTGGAGCGGCGCGCTGCGCTCCTATGCACGTTGTGTGCGGCAGTCAGAAAGGTTAATAACATTGGAGGTGATCACAAACTCCGTGCACGGCGCTTCAGCGTCCAGTGCGTTCGCTCCCAACGGGAGCTCCTCCAATGAGGTGGGAGCTGGGCGGAGCCTTGAGGAGATGCTACGTTCGTGCTACATGCTAGTTTTCCAAGATCGCTGACCTTAGCTTAATGTGGTTTCAGCATGTGACTGAACCAGATGCTGTGTCTTGACGCAGCATATGTGTTTAGAAAGTTTTGTTTATCGTGTTATTTGTGGTGCATTTTCAGGTATTTTTTAAAAAATGTATTTATTTACTGTAGTATAACTACTCACGATACCAAGGGCAAAACAAGAGACCTTAATTATCTTTATTGGAAGCCATTTCAAGATAACATAAGATAGAGTACAACAGAGAACTTCCAGGATATAACATTGTTGTAGTATTCTTCTGTTGGTTAATAAAAATTGTTCTTTTATTTGGTTAAAATCTTGGTCCTGTGTTTTATTGTCCAGGTGAGGTCATTCACTCAGGCTCAGAGTGCAGCTCGCCTCCTGCTGATCAGACAGACAGACTGGCTTATTAAGGCAATGTTAAGATGAGGAAGAGGAGCAGGAACTGCTGGGAGCTACTTTACAGCGTCAAACAGCGTTACTGCTACCTGTGATGTATGTAAAATAAACTTAAAAATATAGACTTTTTTTTTTAAAAAAACGTAGTGAAAAGTATCGGTATCGGAATCGGCGATACTGGCCCAGTAATTACTTGGTATCGGATCAATCCCAAAATTTGGAGTATCGCCCACCCCTATAGCTGGAGTAGAAGAAGTCAGTCTGATGCTGCAGTCTGTGGCTGTGTTCGAAACCGCATACTGCCTACTACATACTTCCATACCCATACTGTCCACACTGCATACCCAGTCCATCAGACTGTATACAAAGCGTTTACACTACAGCATAATACATAATAACCCACAATGCATTGCACTCCTCCCCGAGCCGAAATCGACCTGCTAAGCTGATTTCACTTTAGCTATAAACTCTTCAAATGTAGAACTTTATCGAGATTCTTTTTTAAATTAGGCGACAAAGTGGTCGTTTAGAGCCGAGTGTGTCGTTTATTTGTCCGAATACCAGCCGTTTATGATTTTGTTCGGGCAAATTCGGCGAAACGTAAGCCAGCCACAGTGAGCAACGCACTTCCGGTTATTTTCACCAAAATAAACCACCCCTTTCCCTTTCACATTAAAAAAAAACCTGAGTGATAAATCTGTGCTTTTACTTTGAAAACAAGAAGCCAACCTTTCAGCAATATATCTCGCTTAACATCGCTGTTTGGACCGGTGTCCCGTTAACGGAATTGGACCAGTTACGATGCCTACCGACGGAGGCTTTTTCAGCTCTTCAACAAAGATCGGCACATCATGGTCGCTTTCAACATGGACTTGTTGTCAGATGTAAGTGTTTTGTTTTTTTTTTTTTTAAACAATTTTTAATCAATGTAAATCTAATCAGAAATCTCGTAACATAACATACCTACTCGCACAAAAATTGGAGGGAAAATTATATCTAGAACCATACTTAGCTTGGTGAATGAACATCATTAAGAAACAGTCATTGTGAACTGAATAAAGTTTATCAAAATAAATATTCCATCATGATGCTGCTGCTGTTGTTGCTGCTGCTGCTCCGTGCTCATCGGCTCCCGCTCTCCCACTATCTGTCGCATTGCATTCTGGGTAATTTCAGTATGAGTAGTGAACTCACGATGTGTACTCAACATTTCTGGTGAATGCAGTATGCATCCGGGAACTTCTCGCATACTCAAAATCGCATACTGCCAGTGTGAACACACTGCATACTCAATAAGTTAGTATGAGTAGTGGGCAAGTACGTGGTTTCGAACACAGCCTGTGAGATCAAGAACCGAGTGCACTCCTAATAAATCTTTTCCTGTTTTGCAGGTAAGCTGGGTCTTAAAGGGGCTGTATCGTGCTTCTTTCGCTAGTCCAAACCCTATTATTGGCATTAACTTGGTAATAGTTTATTTTTGGCGCTAAGGAAAAGTCATTTTGTGTAAAATAAAAGATTTTCGGGGGTAATTCTGAAACCCGGAAGAGAAAACGCTCTGGCTGTGTTGGAAACCGCATACCGCCTCCTACATCCTTCCATACTCATACTATCCATCCTGCATCCTGCTTACTCAGTCCATCAAACAGTATGCAGAGCATTTACACTACAGCATACTACATAATAACCCACAATGCATTGCAAGCTGAAATCGACCGGCTAAAGTTGATTTCACTTTAGCTCTAAACTCTTCAAATGTAGAACTTCATCGAGATTTTTTTAAAAATTAGGCGACAAAGTGGTCGTTTAGAGCCGAGTGTGTCGTTTATTTGTCCGAATACCAACTGTTTATGATTTTGTTCGGATGAATTTGGCGAAATATGAGCCAGCCGCAGTGAGCGGCTCCAGCACGGAGGTGTCAGAGAAGCAGAGAAGCAGGAGAGAAGCAGAGCACACACAAACCCCAGACCCGCAACGGGGGGCCCCCCGCCCGCGGCCCAGCCTCCAGGCCCGGTCGGGCTTTGGCGGCGGGCGACCATGGATCACGCTGCCGGCCGCCCCCGCCACTCCGACCGGCTCCCCGCCAACCCGCTCGGGAGCGGGACCGAGATGCACGGTCTCACCCAGCGGTCCTACGGGGCGGGCCCGCCCCGGGCGTCGCACCGAGTCGGTTCTGGAGTAGAAGTAGTAGAAGAGTGGTGGGGAGGAGTTCAACTTTTGTGACATACATAAGTTTGAAGAGTTTCAAACAAGCTGTTTTCTACCCGAAGGGAGGGGCTGCTGTAGAGAGCAGCAGACTGAAAGAGATTACTCAGACATGCGTGGATGAAGGCAAATAACATTTTGGGGGTGGTTTAAAAGGGAAATCAACTTTGTGGCATGCTGAAAACCTTAAAAAAGTGGATTTTGCATGATATAGCTCCTTTAAACTTTAAACAAATAACACACAGCAGTCGGGGGTGATCTTGGGTGCCCTGGAATGTTGTAGATGTTGAGTTGGAAGCCGGATTTAACACATTTTAGTTGGCAAAGGCAGCTCACCACGTTTTCATGCAAGATGGCGGACGTGTAGTCCTTGCAAAGTGTTGTAATGAGCCATAGAACTGTTTCATGTTTATTTCAGGTTTAGCTGACACGTGAGTTTATGAAAGATGCACATAACTGTGGCTTGGGCATGATTTTATGATCAGAACGGGTATGGAGTGGAATAAGTGTGTCATTTCATGTGAAGTGTTTGTAGAATGAGTTGTTGCAGTGGGAAAGCTGTGTTGAAAGTATCTCTGTGATTCAATATTGATGCTGATTCAATGGTTAAACTGAGATGAAAGCTCTTAGTTGTCACATATGTATTTGAACTGAGGAAGCATTTGTATTTCATCAGTGATAAGAGAGTGTTAGCATGATCTGTGTTTATTTCATCTACAGTAAGAACAGGGTTACAGTTAGGAGAATTGATTTGAAATAGATTTAGTATAGAAATAGAGTTCATAGGAATGATAGAGGGAAGAGAATAAAATGTTAAATAGGAATAAGGGTTAAAAGCACTGTAAAAGTGTAATTTGAGCTGAGTAAGAGTTTTTGTTATTGATAAAAGGGGTATATTGTGATTTTGATAGTTCAGGACTGTAAAATATGTGATCAGATGTGACTCGAGAGTTATTGTTAGAAGAAGAGTGTCATGATTGCTGTTGTTTTTGTTTTATAGTATTAAGTACATTGCATTCTGATTTTTCTGGAGCTGGCGGAGAAGAAGTCAGTCTGATGCTGCAGTCTGTGAGATCAAGAACCGAGTGCACTCCTAATAAATCTTTTCCTGTTTTGCAGGCTTTTTGCAAAATAAATATGTTCCACGGAGGATAAGTTGGCCCCTTATTTCCAACTGTGTAACATGAGATATTTATATGTGAATACATTGAAAACCCCAGACCCAAACAAAGCAAATCTCAATCCAAAATCAATCAAAATATGTGGCTCAATATGTTTTTCAGGAGCTTTTCCGTCTGTGCAGGAGAGCCAGAGCCTTCCCAGTAAGCAGTGCAGCATGTGAGCGAGCTTCTCTGCTCTGAAACTCATCAAGACCCGTTTGTGCACAATGACTGATGACAGATTGACAGCCTGGGTGTCCTGGGTGGGAAGAGCAAAGTCACTTGACATGGAGAAGATTATGAAAGTTTTTTTCTACCAACCATCAAAACAGGAGAATTCATCTGATGTAAGATGGATAAACACAACATTTATGATGTGTTCTAAATTTGCATTTCTTAAAGCTCGTGTCCGGAGTTTTGAAAGAATGAGAGTTTTTTTTTTAATTCAACATCTCAAGGTTCCCCCCTCCCTCTGCTTTCTTGAGCGACCAAGCCACGCCCCTTTAACTGTGCACGTGCGTTACCTGTGGAGTGAAAATGAGAGCCTCCGAGTCCTACAGCATCCTCCATGTTGAGCTGTTTACGGTGGATGTTCAGCAGACAGTGGATATATCCGAGGTGAGCGGGGCGGCTGCTGCGTAGCTAACTCTCCTCTGCTGGGCGAGCGGCCGTGCTCTCTGGCTGCTCCACACGGTGATTGACAGCATGACAAAGCAGAAGCTCGACATCTATTGGCTGAAGCTGACCGGCGCTTTTTCGGATAACATGGGGGTCTATGAGACGAAGGTGGAGCTCATAAATACATTTTTATATTGCTTTATGCTAATATTATATGATAGTATCGAACCAGACTGACACATTTAAGCTCTGTTAAGAAATGATTCATACATTGGAAACGAACAGAAACTCCGGACACCAGCTTTAACTGTATATAGTCTGTCTGTTTGTTTGGTGCAGTCTTAACAATTTAACTGAAATAAAGTTGTTGTATGCTGAATCAAAGCCGATGTTTCAACGTGTGGCTTCATCAGGGCGATGAACATGAATACTGTTTGGATTGAAAACTACATTTTGTGCATGTACACAAACCACAAGATACTGTACTATGATTTTTTTTTTTGTCTTTTTGCCAGTATGTTTTTATTTAACCAGAAATGGTAAAGAACATATTTTAAAAATCA